>NC_069503.1:156664653-156965278 GCF_027579735.1 Bombina bombina
TATATTACTAGGCTCCGCCCCCCCTTTTGGAGCTTATTTATTAAGATAAGGGACACAGATCCCATCGATGACCCCCTAAAAGCTACATAAGAGTCCTTCATTATAGTTATGGTTGATAAACTTTTCTATAATATATGTATATGTTTATAGTCTGGAGGACCCAAAAAGGGCCCTATATGTTGTTTATTTAAGAAACTTGAGGTCAGTTTTTCTGTTTTTTTTTTTAACCACACAGGAAGCATTACAATTTTATACATTATCTTTGACTATTTGTTCTATAACACCCATTGTTTTTGAAATGTAAGTTTTCATTAATGATTCAAAATATGGCATGTCATGCTTACTGTATTGGCAGCGTTATATACTTTTGACAATTGCCCTTACGGGTTAAGGGCCTATGTTTGTGGTTACTATGCTCTGTACTGTTTTATTATTTGCCTCAATAAAAATATTATTAAAAAAAAAAAAAATGTATTAACCCCTAAACCGCCGCTCCCGGACCCCGCCGCCAGCTATATTAAATCTATAACCCCCTAATGTGAGCCCCTACCCCGCCGCCATCTACCTTACCTACCCCCTAAAGTGAGCCCCTTACACCGCTGCCATCTACCTTACCTACCCCCTAAAGTGAGCCCCTTACACCGCCGCCATCTACCTTACCTACCCCCTAAAGTGAGCCATCCATTTTAAAATTATTAACCCCTAATTTAATCCCCCTACACCGCCGCCAGCTATATTAAATAGATTCACCCCTAATCTAATCCCCCTACACCGCCGCCAGCTATATTAACTATATTAACCCTAATTATATTAGGGTTAATATAGTTAATATAGTTATTATATTATATATATTAACTATATTAACCCTAATTATATTAGGGTTAATATAGTTAATATCGTTATTATATTTTATATATAGTAACTATATTAACCCTAATTATATTAGGGTTAATATAGTTAATATCGTTATTATATTATATATATATATATATTAAGTATAATAACCCTATCTAACTCTAACATCCCTAACTAAATTCTTATTAAAATAAATCTAATTAATATTAATATTATTAATTAAAATATTCCTATTTAAATCTAAATACTTACCTATAAAATAAACCCTAAGATAGCTACAATGTAATTAATAATTACATTGTAGCTATTTTAGGGTTTATATTTATTTTACAGGTAACTTGGTATTTATTTTAACTAGGTACAATAGCTATTAAATAGTTAATAACTATTTAATAGCAAACTAGTTAAAATAATTACCAATTTACCTGTAAAATAAATCCTAACCTAAGTTACAAATACACCTACACTATCAATAAATTAAATAAACTACAAATATCTAAACTAAAATACAATTAAATAAACTAAACTAAATTACAAAAAATAAAAAAAGATTACAAGATTTTTAAGCTAATTACACCTATTCTAAGCCCCTAACAAAATAATAAAGCCCCCCAAAATAAAATAATTTCCCTACCCTATTCTAAATTAAAAAAGTTAACAGCTCTTTTACCTTACCAGCCCTTAAAAGGGCCTTTTGCGGGGCATGCCCCAAAGAAAACAGCTCTTTTGCCTGTAAAAAAAACCACAATACCACCCCCCAACATTACAACCCACCACCCACATACCTCTATTCTAAACCCACCCAAACCCCCCTTAAAAAAACCTAACACTACCCCCCTGAAGATCTCCCTACCTTGTCTTCACCCAGCCGTGCAGAACTCTTCATCCGATCCGGGCGATGTCTTCAATCAAGCGGCAGAGAAGTCTTCTTCCATCCGGGCGATGTCTTCAAGCAAGCGGCAGAGAAGTCTTCTTCCATCCGGGCGATGTCTTCAAGCAAAGCGGCATCTTCAATCTTCTTTCTTCGCTCCTCCGCCGCGGAGCATCCATTCGGCACGACGACTGAACGAGGAATGAGGTACCTTTAAATGACGTCATCCAAGATGGCGTCCGTCGAATTCCGGTTGGCTGATAGGATTCTATCAGCCAATCGGAATTAAGGTAGAAAAATCTGATTGGCTGATTGAATCAGCCAATCAGATTCAAGTTCAATCCGATTATCTGAACCAATCAGCCAATCGGATTGAACTTGAATCTGATTGGCTGATTCAATCAGCCAATCCGATTTCTCTACCTTAATTCCGATTGGCTGATAGAATCCTATCAGCCAATCGGAATTCGACGGACTTGGATGACGTCATTTAAAGGTACCTCATTCCTCGTTCAGTCGTCGTGCCGGATGGATGCTCCGCGGCGGAGGAGCGAAGAAAGAAGATGCCGCTTTGCTTGAAGACATCGCCGGATGGAAGAAGACTTCTCTGCCGCTTGCTTGAAGACATCGCCGGGATGAAGACTTCTTCTTTGCCGCTTGATTGAAGACATCGCCCAGATGAAAGAAGGCTTCTCTGCCGCTTGATTGAAGACATCGCCCAGATCGGATGAAGAGTTCTGCCCGGCTGGGTGAATACAAGGTAGGAAGATCTTCAGGGGGGTAGTGTTAGGTTTTTTTAAGGGGGGTTTGGGTGGGCGGGGTATGTGGGTGGTGGGTTGTAATGTTGGGGGGTGGTATTGTGTTTTTTTACAGACAAAAGAGCTGTTTTCTTTGGGGCATGCCCCGCAAAAGGCCCTTTTAAGGGCTGGTAAGGTAAAAGAGCTGTTAACGTTTTTAATTTAGAATTGGGTAGGGAAATTTGTTTTATTTTGGGGGGCTTTATTATTTTATTAGGGGACTTAGAATAGGTGTAATTAGCTTAAAAATCTTGCAATCTTTTTTTATTTTTTGTAATTTAGTGTTTTTTTTTTGTTGTAATTTAGTTTAGTTTATTTAATTGTATTTTAGTTTAGATATTTGTAGTTTATTTAATTTATTGATAGTGTAGTGTTAGATGTATTTGTAACTTAGGTTAGGATTTATTTTACAGGTAAATTGGTAATTATTTTAAGTAGGTAGCTATTAAATAATATATTTAATAGCTATTGTACCTAATTAAAATAAATACCAAGTTACCTGTAAAATAAATATAAACCCTAAAATAGCTACAATGTAATTATTAATTATATTGTAGCTATCTTAGGGTTTATTTTATAGGTAAGTATTTAGATTTAAAGAGGAATATTTTAATTAATAATATTAATATTAATTAGATTTATTTTAATAAGAATTTAGTTAGGGATGTTAGAGTTAGATAGGGTTATTATACTTAATATATATATAATATAAAAACGATATTAACTATATTAACCCTAATATAATTAGGGTTAATATAGTTAATATATATAATATAATAACTATATTAACTATATTAACCCTAATATAATTAGGGTTAATATAGTTAATATAGCTGGCGGCGGTGTAGGGGTCTTAGATTAGGGGTTAATCTATTTAATATAGCTGGCGGCGGTATAGGGGGATTAAATTAGGGGTTAATGTAATTAATATAGCTGGTGGCGGTGTAGGGGGATTAAATTAGGGGTTAATAATTTTAATATAGCTGGCGGCGGGGTAGGAGCTCACATTAGGGGGTAGTTAATGTAGGTGGCGGCGGTGTAAGCGGCTCACATTAGGGGGTAGATAATGTAGATTGCGGCGGTGTAAGGGGCTCACATTAGGGGGTATGTAATATAGATGGCGGCGGTGTAAGGGGCTCACATTAGGGGTTAGGTAATGTAGATGGCGGCGGTGTAAGGGGCTCACATTAGGGGGTAGGTAATGTAGATGGCGGCGGTGTAAGGGGCTCACATTAGGGGGTATGTAATGTAGCTGGCGACGGTGTAGGGGGATCACATTAGGGGGTTATACTTTTAATGTAGGTGGAGGCGGGGTCCGGGAGTGGCGGTTTAAGGGTTAAATACTTTATTAGGGATTGCGGCTCTCTTTCTCTCTCTCTCTTTCTCTCTCCTACTCTCTCTCTCTCTCTCTCTCTCTCCTCTCTCTCTCTCTCTCTCTCTCTCTCCTACTTTCTCTTTCTCCTACATTCTCTTTCTCCTACTTTCTCTTTCTCCTACTCTCTTTCTCTCTCTTTCTCTCTGCTACTCTCTCTCACTCTCTCTCTCCTACCCTCTTTATCGTTCTTTCTCCTACTCTCTCTCTCTCTCTCTTTCTCCTACTCTTTCTCTCTCTCTCTCTCTCTCTCTCTCTCCTACTCTCTCTCTCTCTCCTACTCTCTCTTTCTCCTACTCTCTCTCTCTCTTTCTCCTACTCTCTATCTCTCTCCTACTCTCTCTTTCTCTTTTTCCTACTCTCTCTCTCCTACTCTCTCTCTCTTTCTCCTACTTTTTCTCTTTCTCTCTCCTACTATCTCTCTTTCTCCCCCTCTCTCTCTCTCTCTCTCTCTCTCTCTCTCTCTCTCCTACTCTTTCTCTTTCTCCTACTCTTTCTCTTTATCCTACTCTCTCTCTTTCTCTTTCTCCTTCTCTCTCTTTTTCTCCTACTCTCTCTCTCTCTCTCCTACTCTCTCTTTCTCCTACTCTCTCTCTCTCTCTCTCTCTCTCTTCCTCCCTCTCTATCTCTCTCTCTCTTACTCTCTCTCTCTTTCTCTTACTCTCTCTCTTTCTCTGTCTCCTACCCTCTCTCTTTCTCCTACTCTCTCTCTCTTTCTCTTTCTCCTACTCTCTCTCTTTCTCTCTCTCCTACTCTCTCTCTTCCCCTCTCTCTCTCTCTCTCTCTCTCTCTCTCTCCTACTCTCTCTCTGTTTCTCTCTCTCTCTCTCTCTCTCTCTCTCTCTCTCTCCTACTCTCTCCTCTCTCTCCTTTTCTCTCTCTCTCTCTCTCTCTCTCTCTCTCTCTCTCTCTCTCCTACTCTCTCTCTTTCTCCTACTCTCTCTCTTTCTCTTTCTCCTACTCTCTTTCTCTTTCTTCTACTCTCTCTCTTTCTCTTTCTCCTACTCTCTCTCTTTCTCCTACTCTCTCTCTCTCCTTCTCTCTCTCTCCTTCTCTCTCTCTCCTACTCTCTCTTTCTCCTACTCTCTCTCTTTCTCCTACTCTCTCTCTTTCTCCTACTCTCTCTCTCTCTCTCTCTCTCTCTCTCTCTCTCTCTTTCTCCTACTTTCTCTTTCTCCTACACTCTCTCTCTCTTTCTCCTACTCTCTCTCTCTTTCTCCTACTCTCTCTCTCTCTTTCTCCTACTCTCTCTCTTTTTCTCTCTCCTACTCTCTCTCTCTCTCTCTCTCTCTCTCTCTCTCTCCTTCTCTCTCTCTTTCTCTCTCTCTCCCTCCTACTCTCTCTCTCTCTCTTGGCCATTCCAGATAGATAGATAAATAAACTTCTCTGTGTTGTTTGCCCCAAGATAATGAAATTCAAAAAGTGAGAGGAATATAAAAAAACTTAACAGTGTCTGGCAAAAATGGTAACCGTGTAACTTGTCAAGTGACCATAACATCATAGAAAGGTAGCATTTATAGTACTGTGTATTAACACTTCAGTCCATTAATTACAGCATCAAATTCAAAGTACTCAATATTTAAGAGTAAAAACAAAACCCTTGATGGCTAATTGTATCAAGTCATGAAAACTGCATCTGTATAATTAAATATAGCAAAAATGAAAAACAGTCACAAACTGTGTTTGTGTACACTAATCATTAATGCATTAATTATTATTGGCTGATATGGAAAATCTCCATAGCTGTATAGGTTAGCTAGGTCGATCCTTAAAATAACAAAACAAAAAAACCCAAAAACAATCCTTGTAACATCTGCTTAAAATGACAGATGTGAAAAACATATTACAATCTTTTTAAGTGAAGCAATAGTCCTTGTCTTTATATCTTAGATAAATAAAATGTTTCAGGTTGAATTTGCTATATATTTTCTGGCAAACTTTTTTTTTCTCCAATTTTCCCTCCTCCTGTACCATGTCACAGCTATCAGCCAATCACAAAATAAATATACATATATACTGTGCACTTTTGCACATGCTCAGTAAGAGCCGTGCTTCAAAAAGTGTGCCTATACAAATGATGCGCATGTCTTGATAATGGAAGTATATTTTAAAGAATTTTTTAAATTGTATCTGAATCATGAAACTTTAATTTTGTCTTTAGTGACCATTTAAACTGCAGTTTTTTTTTATTCCCCATAACCCAGGTGTGTTGGTCTTTACAACAGTCACAATAAAGACTCAGACCCCATACCAGACAACATTAAGAAGGTACCTACAGCATGTTACCTTACAGAAGGCCATATTTCAAGTGGAGTGCAAACAGTTACGTACGGGTGATTGCCCTCGTCAAGTTTACCGCTCGTATTACAAGTTGAAATGTAACGCGATCACTTGAGCTCAATCGCAATTTACTCTAGAATCATTATCGCGTCCTCAACGCTCTGGTTAACTGATATGTGAAACAAAAAAATGTTACAAAAATATCAGAAATACATTACAAACTACAATCACACTCATAACAACACAATCTAATAAAAATAATTCCAAAACAATTTTGCACACAATGTACCATCAGATATATGTAGAACTATGTATTTATGAATAAATAGAACATATCCTTCTGTGTGCAGAACATTGTAATATGATATATTCATATTTTAATGTCGGGTTTGCCCGCAAGTTAGATGTTTTATTTATTCCATTTTTTTTTCTCCATTGACTTCCATGGGCAAATATGTGAACGCGTATGCGATATTCTAAGTTCGGCTTTTTACGCTCAACGCATTAGCGCAAGAGCAAAAAAAAACAGTTTACTTCCAGCTCATAATACCAACTTATGTCTAGCGCAATTAACGCTCGAGCAGTAGCGTTAAATAACGCTCCACTCGTAATCTAGACCAGAGCAGATTAAAAAAACAATGCACTTTCTAGGCATTTTTTTTTTTACAAACATTATGATGATCTCAGTCAAGACCTGCTGAATGATATGTCCTTGAGGTCAGGTTCTTCCGATATAGTTTTATTTTCTGTCTTTTTGCAAAAACACATTAACTTGTAACTTTTCCTTTTGATATATTTTTGGATCAGTGAAAGTTTTACAAAAGGGTTATTTTTCAAAGCCCTAAAACTGCTATTTATTGATCTAAAATAAAGCTTATTTAAAATTTGTTTATTATTTATTTATCCACCATGATTGGATCTAAATGTTTCAATTCTACATCACTTAGGATCATTTCTATTATAATATGATTCTTTAAAATAATAGATCATTTCATTGCTTAGTTAAAGTCTGAGAATGAAAGAATTCAGCAACATTCCACTCCAATGATAACATCAGAACACACTCATCCTAACTTAACTTGCTCACCCTCCCATACCCATTTATCCTCTGTAATTACTGTGAACTCTACTAGACCTACGGTTCTCATTCACAGCTCTTT
Organism: Bombina bombina; assembly: GCF_027579735.1. Lineage (NCBI taxonomy): Eukaryota > Metazoa > Chordata > Amphibia > Anura > Bombinatoridae > Bombina > Bombina bombina. The sequence continues at coordinate 156,671,988 of NC_069503.1, forward strand.
ATTTGTGGCCAGTTTGCAACATTGCTTCTCACTCTCCTCCAGATCAATATGTAACTTGTCTTTATCACCTAAGAAGAATTCTGCATGGATGCTCCCAGCTTCATCTAAAATCGTTTTTCTTAATTCTCCCTCTATATCTCTACTGCTCTCTGACCTGTCCTTTTTGTCCCATTGTGCACCCCCTCTGTTCCTTCCTACATGCATATTTTTATAATTAGACCATCAAAGTTTACATTTTTAAATACCAAAAACTCTTCTACATTGAACGTCAATTTAATTAAAGGACCAGTCAACACAGTAGATTTGCATAATCAACAAATGCAAGATAACAAGACAATGCAATAGCACTTAGCCTGAACTTCAAATGAGTAGTAGATTTTTTTTCTGACAATTTTAAAAGCTATGTCTTTTTCCACTCCCCCTGTACCATGTGACAGCCATCAGCTAATCACAAATGCATACACGTACCATGTGACAGTCATCAGCCATTCACACATGCATACACACTTATTCTTGCACATGCTCAGTAGGAGCTGGTGACTCAAAAAGTTTAAATATAAAAAGACTGTGCACATTTTGTTAATTGAAGTAAATTGGAAAGTTATTTAAAATAGGATGTTCTATCTGAATAATGAAAGTTTAATTTTGATTGAGTGTCCCTTTAAGAGGGAACCTTTTTAGCTATTGATTTTATGTTCCAAACCTTTAGAAAAAGTTATCAATGCTTTTTTTTATCCATATTCCTTGCATATTTGTTCACCAACAACACGAGTGAAATGTAAATTTTGATGAATTAAAGTGCCCCTGTTTTTAATCAAATTTTTAGAAACCGGGCACTTTAGCTTTAAAATTTACATTCACGGGCACAAACAAAGTAGCTTTCACTAGCTTAATGTCGGATGGTAGCATAAAATAAAAACTAAACAAACAAACAAACAAAAATGATCTCCAACTAATGAAACCTCTCCTGTTGCACTATTAACCTCTAAATCAAATGTCTCCTACTATAAACCTCCTAAGCATAAAGCACCATAAAGCTACACCCCTGCTGCAATTTATGTTCTAAAATGCAAGAACCCCACTGCTTAATGGTTATTAATTAAATGTCAAATGGGGTTATGGTAACTAAGGAGTTAAAAGTTGTATGCGTCTTACAGGTTAATAGCAGGAGGGTTAAGTAGACTTGAAGTTCTGGCTGGGACTGTTACTGATTGTGGTAAGTGCTTACTACAACTTTTTAAAACGTATTACAGCAAATTTGGCTAGCACACTAATAGCGCATCCCATAGATAATAGATTTGTGAGGCCTCACGCTAGCAGGGCCAGCTGAACCATGGGTCTAAGTGAGTCCAACGGACCCAGACACCACTTGACAAGGGGCAGCACTTCGGTGACTGAGTCAGTCACTGTAAAACTCAGACCAGTCCTGTCTGTGGGGAAGACACAGGCTCCCAGGCTCCCAGCAGCATAACCTTATCATACACAAAGACACAGAACTGATCAGAGGTGACATTTAAGGGGGGGGAAGTGCATCTGTTCCCTAACTTCCTTTCCACTCATTGCACATTTGTGCATAAGCATTGGTTGCATGCAGGTAGGCAGGCTTAGTAAGGTCAGTGGCTAGGCCATTAGGCTGATATGCTAATCAGTAATGGTAATTCAGCGGGGGGGGGGGGGGGGGCATTATTTTAATCTTGGACTCAGGCAGGACATTATCTTGAGCCAGTTCTGCAGGATAGTTAGCTTTTCTAGTGAAATAGTAACTTGGTATTCGATGACTATGGAATGGAGGAAGATTCACCAGTGATTGCTCTAGTTCTGCACAAATCTGTCTTATCTAAGAATAGCTTCATACTTCAGATGAAATGTTCTCTTAGGCCTAGATTTAGAGTTCGGCGTTAGCCGTGAAAACCAGCGATAGAGGCTCCTAACGCTGGTTTTAGGCTACCTCCGGTATTTGGAGTCACTCAAAATAGGGTCTAACGCTCACTTTTCAGCCGCGACTTTTCCATACCGCAGATCCCCTTACGTCAATTGCGTATCCTATCTTTTCAATGGGATCTTCCTAACTCCGGTATTTAGAGTCGTTTCTGAAGTGAGCGTTAGAGCTCTAACGACAAAACTCCAGCCGCAGGAAAAAAGCAGGAGTTAAGAGCTTTCTGGGCTAACGCCGGTTCATAAAGCTCTTAACTACTGTACCCTAAAGTACACTAACACCCATAAACTACCTATGTACCCCTAAACTGAGGTCCCCCCACATCGCCGCCACTCGATTAAATTTTTTTAACCCTAATCTGCCGACCGCCACCTACGTTATACTTATGTACCCCTAATCTGCTGCCCCTAACCCCGCCGACCCCTGTATTATATTTATTAACCCCTAACCTGCCCCCCACAACGTTGCCGACACCTGCCTACACTTATTAACCCCTAATCTGCCGAGCGGACCTGAGCGCTACTATAATAAAGTTATTAACCCCTAATCCGCCTCACTAACCCTATAATAAATAGTATTAACCCCTAATCTGCCCTCCCTAACATCGCCGACACCTAACTTCAATTATTAACCCCTAATCTGACGACCGGAGCTCATCGCTACTATAATAAATGGATTAACCCCTAAAGCTAAGTCTAACCCTAACACTAACACCCCCCTAACTTAAATATAATTTAAATCTAACGAAATTAATGAACTCTTATTAAATAAATTATTCCTATTTAAAGCTAAATACTTACCTGTAAAATTAATCCTAATATAGCTACACTATAAATTATAATTATATTGTAGCTATTTTAGGATTAATATTTATTTTACAGGCAACTTTGTAATTATTAACCAGGTACAATAGCTATTAAATAGTTAAGAACTATTTAATAGTTACCTAGTTAAAATAATAACAAAATTACCTGTAAAATAAGTCCTAACCTAAGTTATAATTAAACCTAACACTACCCTATCAATAAATTAATTAAATAAAATACCTACAATTACCTACAATAAAACCTAACACTACACTATCAATAAATAAATTAAATACAATTTCTACAAATAACTACAATTACATAAACTAACTAAAGTACAAAAAATAAAAAAGAACTAAGTTACAAAAAATAAAAAAATATTTACAAACATAAGAAAAATATTACAACAATTTTAAACTAATTACACCTACTCTAAGCCCCCTAATAAAATAACAAAGACCCCCAAAATAAAAAAATGCCCTACCCTATTCTAAATTAATAAATTTAAAAGCTCTTTTACCTTACCAGCCCTGAACAGGGCCCTTTGCGGGGCATGCCCCAAGAAAATCAGCTCTTTTGCCTGTAAAAAAAACATACAATACCCCCCCCAACATTACAACCCACCACCCACATACCCCTAATCTAACCCAAACCCCCCTTAAATAAACCTAACACTAAGCCCCTGAAGATCCTACCTTGTCTTCACCATACCAGGTTCACCGATCGGTCCAGAAGAGCTCCTCCGATGTCCTGATCCAAGCCCAAGCGGGGGGCTGAAGAGGTCCATGATCCGGCTGAAGTCTTCATCCAAGCGGGCCAGAAGAGGTCTTCCATCTGATTGAAGTCTTCATCCAAGCGGCATCCATCCGGAGCGAAGCGGCAGCATCCTGAAGACCTCCACCGCGGAACATCCATCCTGGCCGACGACTGAACGACGAATGACGGTTCCTTTAAATGACGTCACCCAAGATGGCGTCCCTCGAATTCCGATTGGCTGATAGGATTCTATCAGCCAATCGGAATTAAGGTAGGAATATTCTGATTGGCTGATGGAATCAGCCAATCAGAATCAAGTTCAATCCGATTGGCTGATCCGATCAGCCAATCAGATTGAGCTCGCATTCTATTGGCTGTTCCGTTCAGTCATCGGCCAGGATGGATGTTCCGCGGTGGAGGTCTTCAGGATGCTGCCGGTTCGCTCCGGATGGATGCCGCTTGGATGAAGACTTCAATCGGATGGAAGACCTCTTCTGGCCCGCTTGGATAAAGACTTCAGCCGGATCATGGACCTCTTCAGCCCCCCGCTTGGGCTTGGATCAGGACATCGGAGGAGCTCTTCTGGACCGATCGGTGAACCTGGTATGGTGAAGACAAGGTAGGATGATCTTCAGGGGCTTAGTGTTAGGTTTATTTAAGGGGGGTTTGGGTTAGATTAGGGGTATGTGGGTGGTGGGTTGTAATGTTGGGGGGGGGGGTATTGTAGGTTTTTTTTACAGGCAAAAGAGCTGAATTTCTTGGGGCATGCCCCGCAAAGGGCCCTGTTCAGGGCTGGTAAGGTAAAAGAGCTTTTAAATTTATTAATTTAGAATAGGGTAGGGCATTTTTTTATTTTGGGGGTCTTTGTTATTTTATTAGGGGGCTTAGAGTAGGTGTAATTAGTTTAAAATTGTTGTAATATTTTTCTTATGTTTGTAAATATTTTTTTATTTTTTGTAACTTAGTTCTTTTTTATTTTTTGTACTTTAGTTAGTTTATGTAATTGTAGTTATTTGTAGAAATTGTATTTAATTTATTTATTGATAGTGTAGTGTTAGGTTAATTGTAGGTAATTGTAGGTATTTTATTTAATTAATTTATTGATAGGGTAGTGTTAGGTTTAATTATAACTTAGGTTAGGACTTATTTTACAGGTAATTTTGTTATTATTTTAACTAGGTAACTATTAAATAGTTCTTAACTATTTAATAGCTATTGTACCTGGTTAAAATAATTACAAAGTTGCCTGTAAAATAAGTCCTAACCTAAGTTATAATTAAACCTAACACTACCCTATCAATAAATTAATTAAATAAAATACCTACAATTACCTACAATTAACCTAACACTACACTATCAATAAATAAATTAAATACAATTTCTACAAATAACTACAATTGCATAAACTAACTAAAGTAATTAAAAATTAATCCTAAAATAGCTACAATATAATTATAATTTATAGTGTAGCTATATTAGGATTTATTTTACAGGTAAGTATTTAGCTTTAAATAGGAATAATTTATTTAATAAGAGATAATTAATTTCGTTAGATTTAAATTATATTTAATTTAGGGGGGTGTTAGTATTAGGGTTAGACTTAGCTTTAGGGGTTAATACATTTATTAGAATAGCGGTGAGCTCCGGTCGGCAGATTAGGGGTTAATAATTGAAGTTAGGTGTCGGCGATGTTAGGGAGGGCAGATTAGGGGTTAATACTATTTATGATAGGGTTAGTGAGGCGGATTAGAGGTTAATAACTTTATTATAGTAGCGCTCAGGTCCGCTCGGCAGATTAGGGGTTAATAAGTGTAGGCAGGTGTCGGCGACGTTGAGGGGGGCAGATTAGGGGTTAATAAATATAATATAGGGGTCGGCGGTGTTAGGGGCAGCAGATTAGGGGTACATAAGGATAACGTAGGTGGCGGCGCTTTGCGGTCGGCAGATTAGGGGTTAATTATTGTAAGTAGCTGGCGGCGACGTTGTGGGGGGCAGGTTAGGGGTTAATAAATATAATATAGGGGTCGGCGGTGTTAGGGGCAGCAGATTAGGGGTACATAGGGATAATGTAAGTAGCGGCGGTTTACGGAGCGGAAGATTAGGGGTTAATAATATAATGCAGGGGTCAGCGATAGCGGGGGCGGCAGATTAGGGGTTAATAAGTGTAAGGTTAGGGGTGTTTAGACTCGGGGTACATGTTAGGGTGTTAGGTGCAGACGTAGGAAGTGGGGCTGCGTTAGGAGCTGAACGCTGCTTTTTTGCAGGTGTTAGGTTTTTTTTCAGCTCAAACAGCCCCATTGTTTCCTATGGGAGAATCGTGCACAAGCACGTTTTTGAGGCTGGCCGCGTCCGTAAGCAACTCTGGTATCGAGAGTTGCATTTGCGGTAAAAATGCTCTACGCTCCTTTTTTGGAGCCTAACGCAGCATTTTTTTGAACTCTCGATACCAGAGTTAATTTTATGGTGCGGACAGAAAAAAGCCCGCGTTGCGTTAACAGCCCATCTACCGCCAAACTCCAAATCTAGGCCTTATTTTTTTTTTTTATATATATATTTTTATTAGGGAAACACAAGTTCAGACAAATAAATGTAAGCACATACAGAAATGTTCTCTTATTTTATTATGCTTTCAATAATCTATTTTACTTGCTGGGGCATATAGCTATTTTACACTTATTTTGTCATTTAAAATAGCTGAGTATGCCTGTTGAAACCACCACCTATACTGAAAATGTCAATACTGCAGTATTGAGTACAGAAAACCTTTCTAAGTCAAAGGTAGCAGTTGTAATGATCATTTTCTTTTCTCACACAGAGGTAAGATAAAGAAGCTGTTTTGCTTAAAAGTGATAAGATAAATGTTTGTGCTCCTTGCAAGCTCAGCCCATTTTAATAGGTTGCTGCTTCAACGGGCAAAAGTAGCTATTTCATATACTAAAAAAACAAAAATGATTATTTTTCTATGCATTTTATACTCTGCAGTTGGTAAAAATCATTGGAAACACATTAAAGGGTCAGGAAACCCCACGTTTTTAGTCCATGATTTGGATAGAACATACAATTCTTAACAACTTTCCAATTTGCTTCTGTTATGCAATATGCTTCATTCTCTTGATATCCTTTGCTAAAAGAGCACCACTGCACTACTGAGAAAATTTGCTTCACTATCTTTTTATTCTTTGTTGAAGGAACAGCATTGCACTACTGAATACATCTAGTTAGCCAATCTCAGAGACAAATGTGTGCAGGCACCAATCAGCAGCTATCTCCCACTAGTGTAGGATATGTGCATATTCTTTTTCAACAAGGGATACTAAGAGAACGAAGCACATTTGAAAATAGAAGTGAATTTAAAAGTGTCTTAAAATGACCTGCTCTATCTGAATAATGCAAGTTTAATTTTGCCTTTCCTATCCCTTTAAAGGAAAACCAATCATACAGTACATTGTCCCTTTAAGTTTTCAATTAATTTATTATTTGTTTATTAATTATCAAAGACAAGAGACATTTTGTAGAATTTTATCTTTGCTATGAAATATTCATATAAATAGTAGTGACTATTAACCCTCTGCTGCTTTCCGTTCTGGATTTAAAAATATAGTTTACTAACATGATACGTGAGAGTACAATTGTGATTACAGCATTTTTGGCATGACTACTAAGAGATTTAAAATCTTTAACGCCTATCACCAGCGCTTGTAGACAGTTATTAACCACACATACCTTACCAATGTCTCACTGAAATGCCCTTTTGCTCTCATCATCCGTGACTGACCCCAGCATGTAGTGTTGAATGTGATAATGAAAAGGATACGCTGCATTCTCAGTGGAATCTTTTTATAATTTACTACTTGGCTGAAGCTGTCTGCAGTTGGGTTTAATTAGCGGACTTCATTTATATTTTTTATTTTCTTCACCAAGAATGTTTATCTGAATTGTTACATCCAGAGGTGTCCACTAAAATGTTTCTGTGTGTATATGAGAGAGAGTGTGTGTATGTGTGTGTGTGTGTAAATGTGTGTGCGTTTATATGTGTGCATCTGTGCGTGTATGTTTGTGTATGTTTGTACAGGTGTGTGTGTTTATGTGCTCATGTGCGTGTGCTTGTGCATGTGTGTATGTGAGTGTGTGTGTGTGTACTTGTGTGTGTGTACTTGTGTATGTGTCTGTGTGTGTACTTGTGTAAATATATGTGTGTGTGTGTGTACGTGTGTGTGTGTGTACTTGTGTAAATATATGTGTGTGTGTGTGTACGTGTGTGTATGTAATGTAGCACTAATTGTATATATAATTATACTATGGGGCCAATCTATCAAGCTCCGTACGGAAGAATGAGGGACCATGTTTCTAAAGACCGCTGCTCCATAACCCGCCAGAATTCAACCCGATCGAGTATGATCGGGTTGATTGACACCCCCCTGCTGACGGCTGATTGTCCGCGAGTCTGCAGGGGGCGGCGTTGTACCAGCAGCTCACAAGAGCTGCTGGTACAATGCTGAATACGGAGAGAGTATTGCTCTCCGCATTCAGCGAGGTCTGTCGGACCTGATCCGCACTGTCGGATCAGGTCCGACAGACATATGATAAATAGGCCTCTATGTATGTATGTGTATGTAATGTAGCACTAAGTGTATATATAATTATACTATGTATGTATATATATGTATGTGTGTGTGTATGTAATGTAGCACTAAGTGTATATATAATTATACTATGTATGTGTGTGTATGTAATGTAGCACTAAGTGTATATATAATTATACTATGTATGTATATATATGTATGTGTGTGTGTATGTAATGTAGCACTAAGTGTATATATAATTATACTATGTATGTGTGTGTGTGTGTGCAGATGTATGTAATGTAGCACTAAGTGTATATATAATTATACTATGTATGTGTGTGTGTGCAGATGTATGTAATGTAGCACTAAGTGTATATATAATTATACTATGTATGTATATGTACTGTATGTTGTGTGTGTGTATGTATGTGTGTGTGTGTATGTAATGTAGCACTAAGTGTATATATAATTATACGATGTATGTATGTGTGTGTGCAGATGTATGTAATGTAGCACTAAGTGTATATATAATTGTACTATGTATGTGTGTGTGCGCAGATGTATGTAATGTAGCACTAAGTGTATATATAATTATACTATGTATGTATATGTACTGTATGTTGTGTGTGTGTGCAGATGTATGTAATGTAGCACTAAGTGTATATATAATTATACTATGTATGTGTGCGCAGATGTATGTAATGTAGCACTAAGTGTATATATAATTATACTATGTATGTGTGTGTGCAGATGTATGTAATGTAGCACTAAGTGTATATATAATTATACTATGTATGTGTGTGTGCAGATGTATGTAATGTAGCACTAAGTGTATATATAATTATACTATGCATGTATATGTACTGTATGTTGTGTGTGTGTATGTATGTGTGTGAGCATGTAATGTAGCACTAAGTGTATATATAATTATACTATGTATGTATGTGTGTGCAGATATATGTAATGTAGCACTAAGTGTATATATAATTATACTATGTAGGTACATGTATGTTGTGTGTATATGTATGTGTGTATGTAATGTAGCACTAAGTGTATATATAATTATACTATGTATGTGTGTGTGTGTGTGCAGATGTATGTAATGTAGCACCAAGTGTATATATAATTATACTATGTATGTGTGTGTGTGCAGATGTATGTAATGTAGCACTAAGTGTATATATAATTATACTATGTATGTATGTGTGTGTCTGTGCAGATGTATGTAATGTAGCACCAAGTGTATATATAATTATACTATGTATGTGTGTGTGTGCAGATGTATGTATTGTAGCACTAAGTGTATATATAATTATACTATGTATGTATGTGTGTGTGCAGATGTATGTAATGTAGCACTAAGTGTATATATAATTATACTATGTATGTATGTGTGTGTGCAGATGTATGTAATGTAGCACTAAGTGTATATATAATTATACTATGTATGTATGTGTGTGTGCAGATGTATGTAATGTAGCACTAAGTGTATATATAATTATACTATGTATGTATGTGTGTGTGTGTGCAGATGTATGTAATGTAGCACTAAGTGTATATATAATTATACTATGTATGTGTGTGTGTGTGCAGATATATGTAATGTAGCACTAAGTGTATATATAATTATACTATGTAGGTACATATATGTTGTGTGTGTATGTATGTGTGTGTATGTAATGTAGCACTAAGTGTATATATAATTATACTATGTATGTGTGTGTGTGTGTGCAGATGTATGTAATGTAGCACTAAGTGTATATATAATTATACTATGTATGTGTGTGTGTGTGTGTGTGTGCAGATGTATGTAATGTAGCACTAAGTGTATATATAATTATACTATGTATGTATGTGTGTGTGCAGATCTATGTAATGTTGCACTAAGTGTATATATAATTATACTATGTATGTATGTGTGTGTGTATGTAATGTAGCACTAAGTGTATATATAATTATACTATGTATGTATGTGTGTGTGTATGTAATGTAGCACTAAGTGTATATATAATTATACTATGTATGTATGTGTGTGTGCAGATCTATGTAATGTAGCACTAAGTGTATATATAATTATACTATGTATGTATGTGTGTGTGCAGATGTATGTAATGTAGCACTAAGTGTATATATAATTATACTATGTATGTGTGTGTGCGCAGATGTATGTAATGTAGCACTAAGTGTATATATAATTATACTATGTATGTATGTGTGTGTGTGCAGATGTATGTAATGTAGCACTAAGTGTATATATAATTATACTATGTATGTATGTGTGTGTGTGCAGATGTATGTAATGTAGCACTAAGTGTATATATAATTATACTATGTATGTGTGTGTGTGCAGATGTATGTACTGTAGCACTAAGTGTATATATAATTATACTATGTATGTATGTGTGTGTGTGCAGATGTATGTAATGTAGCACTAAGCGTATATATAATTATACTGTGCATGTGTGTGTGCGCAGATGTATGTAATGTAGCACTAAGTGTATATATAATTATACTATGTATGTATATGTACTGTATGTTGTGTGTGTGCGCAGATGTATGTAATGTAGCACTAAGTGTATATATAATTATACTATGTATGTGTGTGTGTGTGTGTGCGCAGATGTATGTAATGTAGCACTAAGTGTATATATAATTATACTATGTATGTGTGTATGTGTGTGTGCGCAGATGTATGTAATGTAGCACTAAGTGTATATATAATTATACTATGTATGTGTGTGTGTGCAGATGTATGTAATGTAGCACTAAGTGTATATATAATTATACTATGCATGTGTGTGTGCGCAGATGTATGTAATGTAGCACTAAGTGTATATATAATTATACTATGTATGTATGTTTGTGTGTGCAGATGTATGTACTGTAGCACTAAGTGTATATATAATTATACTATGTATGTGTGTGTGCGCAGATGTATGTACTGTAGCACTAAGTGTATATATAATTATACTATGTATGTATGTGTGTGTGCAGATGTATGTAATGTAGCACTAAGTGTATATATAATTATACTATGTATGTGTGTGTGTGCAGATGTATGTAATGTAGCACTAAGTGTATATATAATTATACTATGTATGTATATGTACTGTATGTTGTGTGTGTGTATGTATGTGTGTGTGTATGTAATGTAGCAGTAAGTGTATATATAATTATACTATGTATGTGTGTGTGCAGATGTATGTAATGTAGCACTAAGTGTATATATAATTATACTATGTATGTATATGTACTGTATGTTGTGTGTGTGTATGTATGTGTGTGTGTATGCAATGTAGCACTAAGTGTATATATAATTATACTATGTATGTGTGTGTGTGCAGATGTATGTAATGTAGCACTAAGTGTATATATAATTATACTATGTATGTGTGTGTGTGCAGATGTATGTAATGTAGCACTAAGTGTATATATAATTATACTATGTATGTATATGTACTGTATGTTGTGTGTGTATGTATGTGTGTGTGTGTTTGCAGATTTATGTAATGTAGAACTAAGTTATGTAATGTAGCACCAATTTATCACGGGCTGAATGGCCTCTGATTCCGCACGAGCCTTCAGGCTCACCGGAAACAGCAGCTATGAAGCAGCGGTCTTAAGACCGTTGCTCCTTACCTGATCCACCTGCTCTGAGGCTGCAGACATCAATCCATCCAATCTCATACCCCAGGGGGCGACATTGCACAAGCAGTTCAGAAGAACTGCTTGTGCAATGATAAATGCCGACAGCGTATGCTGTCGGCATTCATTAATGTCTGTTGGATATGATCCGTCGGACAGACCGATGATAAATTGGCCCCTATGTGTGTGTGTGCGGATGTATGTAATGTAGCGCTAAGTGTATATATATATATAGTTATACTATGTAAGTACTGTATGTATGTATGTGTGTGTGTCTGTGTGTATGTAATGTAGCACTAAGTGTATATATAATTATATTATACTATGTAAGTATATATATGTGTGTGCGCAGATGTATGTAATGTAGCACTAGGTGTATATATAATTGTACTATGTATGTATATGTATGTGTGTGTGTATGTCTGTGTGTGTGTGTGTGCAGATTTTTGTAATGTAGCACTAAGTGTATATATAATTATACTATGTAAGTATACAGTATGTGTGTGTGTATACGAGTGAATAAATAAATAAAATGCATATTCACCTTTTCCCCCTCCTCCATACACTCATCATTTAACTAGCTATTATCTTATTTTTTTTAAAAAAATGTAACTCTATTATCTGCACTGTTTAAAATTAAACTTGAATGATTCAGACAAAACATGCAGTTTTAAGAGTCTCTCTCACTCTCTCTCTCCTGGTACAAATAATCGATAATAATAAGTGTATATGAGTCTGTAATTAGCTGATGACTGTCACATGATACAGTGGGACCGGTGTTTTATCATTTTTTGCTACCCTGTTAATTTTGCTACAGAAAGAATATTTTGTTCGAAATGAAATTTTCTTGGCTGCACGTCAATTAATTGTTAAAATATTTAATTGAAGATATAAATGTAAAGGTTTAGTTTCCAGAAAGTATTATAGTTTTTATGAAGTGATAGGTGCCGCCATCTTGGAAACTAGGTTTTCCACCTTATCTATCACTTCTGCTAAGGATATTTAAAAAAAAGATAAAAAAGCAATAAAAAGAGAGTGAGAAAACATGCTATGTGCAATATAGAATTGCTAAAATAACTACCTAACAGGTTTCCACAAAGCTTTGATTGTCTGTTTCATTTCTGTCTCTTATTTTCCTTAGCATTCAGCATAAGAGATAAACAGGGGCTGGGTGGGGCGACTAGGGATGGGCGAATGTGGTGAAAGTATAATTTGCTTGGTAGAACAAATAGTCCTGTAGACATTCGTTTTGGACAATCAAATGTTGATAAGAATGAATATCCATTAAAATTTGGTAATTAAATGTTAGTTCCTGTTTTTAAATGTTTCTTTCATGTTCATAATTCATAATTAGATCGAATATCCACATTCGAAGTTTCGAATGTAGCATTCGATTTAAAGGGATACTGAACCCAATTTTTTTCTTTCATGATTTAGAAACCATTTGCAATTTTAAGCAACTCTCTAATTTACGCTTGTTATCAATTTTCTTCGTTTTCTTGGTATTTTTATTTGAAAAAGCAGGAATGAAAGCTTACGAGCTGTCCCATCTTTGGTACAGCACCTGGGTACAGCTTGCGGATTGGTGGCTAAATGTACCCACCAATCATCAAGCGCTATCCAGGGTGCTGAACCAAAAATGGGCCGGCTTGTAAACTTACATTCCTGCTTTTTCAAATAAAGATACCAAGAGAACGAATAAAAATTGATAATAGGAGTAAATTAGAAAGTTGCTAAAAATCGCATGCTCTATCTGAATCCCGAAAGAAAAAATGTGGGTTCAGAATCCCTTTAACAATTACTATTCAGAACTTCAATAGTTCATGTGTTAGGGAATTTAGTAAATTGATACATAATAAATACAAATATATTGATTAACATTTTTATATATTGATTAACATTTTTCTATATTCCATAATTTGAATATTACATTTAAAGAGAGCATTAGAAATACTAATACATTAAACAAATGTTAAAATGTTGTATACACATTCAAAATTTGAAAGGAACGAATGTATGTGTTAACATTAGTTTAATTTTTTGAATATTGCAAAACATTCACCCATCCCTATTGGGGACGTGTGAGAAGAGGTGAGAGTTACCGATGTATAGTGGGTGGGGTTATGGGAAGTGTCTGGTTAATCGGTGGTTAGTCTGAGTGGTTTTTGGGCATGTCTGGGCGGTCAATGTGGATGTCTTAGGGAAATATAGGGACATATGGCTGTCTCAGAGGTACAGCAGGACAGAGCTCAGAATTAATCAGAATTAGGGACCGTCCCTCTCAAATCGTGGCAGTTGGGAGGTCTCGATAAAGGCCTAGATTACAAGTGCAGCACAAAAATATTAGTGCTATTTTGAGCTAATACAGCTCAAGTTAAATCAATATGAGGGATAATAGCGCTATCCATTAAAAGTATATGGTACACTAAAAAAATGTTTGTCGCATTAAGATTCTCTGGTAAATCTTTTTTTACCATTAACTTGTAATACCAGAGTGTGCGCTATTCTTATGCCCGAGTTGCAATTTGAATAACGCACCCAGTGATATTGATTGTGCTCCACTTTATAAAAACTGTGAAATTGAGAAAAACAACTATTTTCTCAGTTAAAATTATTAGTAAAATTACTGTAAAAAAGGACAGGAAAAAATGTAGGTATTTTTTTTACTGTTCACTGAGCCCATTCCTCTCCTCTGATTGAAGGGACACTTTCTACTTGAACTGTTTTTGTAGCAATATTCATACAGCACGAATTTGCATCATGTTTTTCCTGATTATGGGACAGAATCTTGCAAAAAAGCAGCAGCAACACCCAGCCAGTGACATTACGATTTGTAGGCGGACACACAGAGTCAGTGTGTTTTGGAAAAAGCCAGTCCTGGCATAAGGGGTAAGAAGGCCTGCATATTAACATATACCAAGTCAGAGCTGGTAAGTACCTGCGGAAGATCTGGTGGTCCGGCGAGCTTGGTCTTTAGGAGGACCGCTGGTCTGTTTCCATGCTGCAGTGATTTATACTGCCAATTCCCTGTCACTAAGAAGAGAGACTTACTTAGCCCTGTTTTGTTACACTTATATGAATTGCAACATGTTGTGGATACATTGTTCACTATTCCAGGTGGAACTTTAAAAGATTGCTGATTACGTTGTTGCAACATTTATATCGGTAACATTTATTCAGGGATCCCTGATATAGGCTCAGTTGAATTTGTTTGTTTTGTATTGCCTAATAAATATCAGTTTGATTTATCTCAATATGAGTGTGATGTATACTCTGATTTGTTCTTAAAGGGACAGTGTCTGTACTTTTGTATTTGATTGGCTTAATTATTATTACTATTAGTGCTCTCTTTGATCACTACATATATATATATATACAGGTGGCCCTCGGTTTACAACGGTTCAATTTACACCGTTTCAGATTAACAACCTTTTTTTCCAGTCATGTGACTGCTATTGAAAAGCATTGAGAAGCAGTGCATTGATTTTAATAGCCAGTAGGTGGAGCTGTCCGCTTGTGTTGCAGCAAAGCCAAGCAAGCTGAAATTAATCAATCAGTTTAACCAGACCTTAGCTATCGAGCAGATTTCAAAGGAACAAGATCTTCCTGTCTATAAATCATTCCAGATTGTAATACATAGAAAGAACTGTTTGCAGAAAAAAACTGAAGTCTGTGTTGTGTGATTATTTTATTAGGTTGATAATGCTGTTTAGCAAATGTTTGTGTTCATTTAACTTAGTTTAATTATATATTCTGTGTTGTGTGATTATTTTATTAGGTTTATAATGCTGTTTAGCATTTAAAGTTTTCATTTCAAAGCTTTAAAAATAATGTATTAGGTGTTACTTAAGACAATTTTGAGAGGGGCCTGGAACCTAACTCCCTCACTTCCCATTAACTTACATTATAAACTGGGTTTCAATTTACAACAGTTTCGATTTACAACCATTCCTTCTGGCACCTAACCCTGGCATAAACTGAGGGCTACCTGTATGTATGTATGTATGTGTGTGTATATATATATATATATATATATATATATATACTGCATTGCAAAAGACCAACATAATATAATATACATGTGTTAAAGCATTTATACCATACCATAATAATGATTTGAGAAAACTATCCTAAAACCCTAGTGAGTATCTTATTGTGACCAATTAGGGCTTGCAGTAAATGAGTGTCTACTGCTCTAAGCAATCACAAAGCTGGTTTAGGCAATCTGCAGTTTTTTGAAGACAACCTAGGTTTCAGAATTTCTGTTTTGGCTACTCTGGCACATTTCTTTAGACAAAAACAAGAGATGTTTAATGTCACAAAAAAACAATCAATAAACACAAGCTCCCAGGTCACAGAACAAAAAGGAAGCTAATAAATGCACTAAAGCTAACCACAATTACATTCACGACAGCTGTTTTTTTAACTAAAACACATATCTTGTGGCTTAGTAATTTAGAAAAGTAAAGAATCATCATTCTTACACGGTATAAATCCTCACGCTGAGGTCTATAACAAATCTAATATCAAACATCCGATCTCTAATCTGCTTCACCTCAGAGCGCATCAGCACACACAGCCAGCAGTTATCTGACTGAAGGAACGAAATACGCTTGTAGGCTAACCCTGGTGTCCTTGGGTATAGGGAAGTGCTGCTTACAGGCATTCCCATGAGCCCTCACACCTTCTGATGATACCTCTGGTATATATCATATTTAAGACCATGCCTTTTATGTAACACTACCCCTTTCTGCTAAAAACCTCAAGGAAATAATGTGTTTGAATTGTGTAATTTATAAAATGTGTTCTGGGTGCCTGGGACGGACTATTTGGAGAAAAGGGTGGGTCAGTACTCCAACAGCTATGACTCTCATCAGAATTCTACTGGCCTTACTTGCTGCAATACTATATTGTTAACTAAATTGCAAATCATCTGAAATAATAATTGCAAAGTCACATTCTTCTTTTGTTACAGTCAGTAAAGTGGCATTGAGGCTGTAATCATCCTTTGGATTTTTCTTTTCTAAATGTGCGCAAATACACATTTCTGTTGTTGCAATTAGGTTACGCCAGTATTATGTCCCCGGAAAGTGTCAATAAACAGTAGTTTTATGCAAATGAGAATAACAAGCGTAAAAACGACACCGGAATTAAATTAAAAATGTGACACGTAATTACGCTATTCAAATTCTTATATAAACCCATGCGCAGCCGGCATTTTATTTAGTTTGTTTGGATTGTTCGTTGAGCTACAACACACTGCCCAGGAGTGGAAGATTAGTGAGAATAGAGAGAGAGGCACAAACAGAATAGTTAGTTAGGTCGCATTGGTGGATTGAGTAAGCTTATAAACTTACACATATTCTGACATATTGCACACATTTTGCATACATACTGTACATATAAAAATATACCACACTTTTTTTTCTAACACCTCACATATTTTTGTTTAGTTTTACAGTGTGATAGGCTGAGTGTTTGATTGTGATTGTGTGTGATTGCACTGGAAGTGAGTGGGAGCATGTGTAGTGTGATTAGTGTGAGGATGGCAGGGAAGGGGTAGGGATGGGGAGAGGAGTGGCAGGGAGAGGAGTATTGGAGAGGTTCAGAGGAGCAGTGGGGTCCCGTCAGGGAGTAAGTGGAGTGAGGAGAGGGAGAGCTAGAAGGGATGATGGGAGGGGAGATGTCCGAGAGCCAGAGAGCAGGCACATCCAGGAGAGGGACAGAGGGTGCACATGGGGACAGAAGCGGGGAGGAGGGAGGGAGAGAATAGGGAGGAACCCACACTGCCAGGGACATCACAGGGAGGAAGCCAAGTGGCCATGGAGGATGAGAGGCTGAGATGTCCCAACTTTTCATTTGCTGAAAATGTTGCCCTAGTCCAGGCCATTATGGACAATTACAGTGCCCTCTTTGGACAGGAGAAGGGCAAAGGCAGTGCCGAAAGAAGAAAGTAGGATGCAGTCAACAGTGTGGCCCTGCAGAGGAGGACTGTAGAGGGCCTGGAAAAGAGGTGGAATGACTGCAAGAGGCGGGTCAAAGAAAAGATGGGGCAGGAAGCTGTCCACCAGAAGGCCTGGACATAGAGTACAACACCTGACAGGAGATGATATGGAGGTCTCTGAGTATCACAGCAGTCCGTGGACTTCCAGGGGCTCGTGACTCAGGGGCTGCAACCACAGCACATCATGCTGGTGAGTAACTTCCCACACATCTGTATTATATGTAGTTGCGATATAACATCCTTTAATATCACACATTCATGTACACGATGAGGAGCATGGTATTTGGCCTACTAACAAAAACATCTACAATTATACTTGACATTACTGCTACCTAACACAATGCAATTCATGATATGAGGTGGAATAGTGCAATACTAACATGTCTCAGATTAACACGGGCCACAAGCCACATGTAGAGTTTTCATTAAATGGACACTATAACCATTCCAATACTTTTAGCTCAATAAAGCAGGTTTTGTGCTTGGATCAGGCTAAAGTAAATTGTGTGACCATAGTGTCACTTAAAGAACACATTATTTCATCATTGACATGTACACATAATTATTGTATGAAACACATCCCTATATACTGCTCATATATAAATCCCTCATAGAACAAATCACAATGTACACATGCATGTTATAGAGTTTGACATGAGAATTAGTATAGGCCCTAGCATGTATCAATGTACATTGTATGCCCACATGGACATATATCTGACTGTACTAATCCCTCTCATCATTTGACTCCTCCACAGAACCTCCTGCAACAAGGATACAAACAGCCATGCCACCACCACCACCAGTCTTCAGGCAACCGCACAGACAGTATGCTCCCAGGCATGAGCATAGTTGGATGGCTTCAGTTGAGGACCTGAGAGTGATGCCACCGCCATTGCTATATGACCCCTGGCAAGATTCCTGGCCAGAGGAATATCCTTCCTTTGGATTTGAGGGGGAGCCAAGACAGCCACAAAGGGTCCATTAATTTACACCACCACAACACAATATCATGTCAGTCATGGATTTTACCCACAGACTATGTCACAAGGAGTGCTGATTGTAGAGGCTGGGTGGTCACACACTGGTCATCAGTGGGACTACCAATCAACCATTAGAGCTCCACTATCCTCATCCATTGGACGAGCTCAACCTTCCTCATCCATTGGATGAGCTCCACCATCTGCAGATGGCAATACAGAAGAAACTACAGCTGTCCCTCTAGCAGCAGAATATACAGATGAACCTGCCCCTCTAGCAGCAGAAGATGCAGGTGAACCTGAGACCCAAGCAGCAGAAGAGGCAGCCTAACCTGAAACTCAAACAGCAGAAGATGCAGCTAAACCTGAGACTCAAGCAGCAGAAGCTACAGTTGAACCTGCCCCTCAAGCAACTGGCAGCCCTGTTGCGCAGGAGCCTGTGGATGCATTGTGTTCTCCCCTGGGTGAGGAATACATTGCACTCCAGAGGAGGCTCATGACAAGCACTGAGAGCATGCAAAGAGGCCAAGATAGGTTCTTCAGGAACCAAGAAAGGTTCATAAGGAGCCAAGAGAGGTTACACAAACACAGCATAGATCTGCAGATGCACATGGCAGCATCGTTAAGTGCAAGTGTTCAAAACCAGTCACAGATGATGCAAATTCTGTCTGATATGCAGATGCAGATGTACAAAAAGATGGAGAGAACAAAATCAACTTTTCGGTGTGTTGGTTGAGCACTTTAAACACCAGCAGGGCACTGCCTCCAGCCTATCATCTGTGGCCAGCACACCAGCAGAAACCCCAGAATCTGCTAAAACCAGGAGAACAAGGAAATCCACTACAGGCACCTCAGCTCCCTCATCCAAGAAGCCAAAAAAAAATATATATTATTATTGTTCCCCATAAACATTGTCCTTTGTTATTTACCATGTAATTGTCATAAACATCCATGTGATGTGTGTTTTATTATACTAATATTGTTAAAACATGATAATATGACCTGTGTTGAAATTGCAAGACAAAAACAGGTGAGATTATCATGTTTATGACATATTCATGTACTATAACTAACATCACATAATTGTGTATGAAGGGTACATATAGTAATATTCACTTATACAATGTAAATCAATGTTTCTCACATCCAATATAAATTGACACATGGATATATATATAAATAATAATTATGTATTTTTAGAAGGTGTGAACATAAGGTATAAACATCCATTTCCATTCTTCTTAATAATGATAGTCCAATAATCATTGTGACCTAAACATGAATGAAACAATGAGACATTTTCAGTAATTAGGGTGGTTAAAGGAAGGAGAGTGGGATGTAGTAGTTTCACTTGCATGTAATGTAAATCCGCAGTATGTAATTCTGCAAGACATGATATATACACATGCAATGGTTGGTGAGATACAGTCAAACAATACAGTCAAACATCATACTACATGTGAATGTTACGGTTTACTGTGCTTATGAACAAGTAACTTACAGGTGAAATATTCATGGATGACAAAGTCCGTCACTTGATTCCCCCTCAGTGTCCCCCTGTCCACATCCTCAGGTACAGGAACCAGCTTCTGATCTTGCTCTGGTTCAATGCCCCCCAATATATATGCGTGTCCACAGCAATGTTGTGTAGAATACAACATGCATTGACAATGGAACACACTTTGTTGGGGTTATACTGTAAAGCTCCGCCTGTCAAATCAAGACACCTGAATCTTGTTTTGAGTAGGCCAAAGCTCATTTCTATGAAATTTCTGGTATGTATGTGGGCCTCCTGGTACCTGAGTTGTGGCTCTGTAAGGGGGTGTGCCAAGGGGGTTAACAGCTATGGTTTGCAGCCGTACCCTGCATCACCTGTCATGACACATATGTATTCTGATTACTACAGGTTCATCATGTGCTTAAAGGGACATAACATGGATTTAATTTAAAAGACATATTTTTCAAGAACATTAAATTGGTGCATTGTAAGCAATATACTTTGATGACAGGATTAGTCAAAATTCTATTTTCATGATTCAGATAGAACATGCAATTTTAATCAACTTTAAAATTTACTTCTATTATCTAATGTGCTCCATTCTCTTGATATCATTTGCTGACAAGCATATTAGATATGCTCAGTAGCTGCTGATTGGTGGCTGCACATAGATGCCTTATGTGATTGGCTCATATATGTGCATTGCTATTTCTTAAACAAAAGATATCTAAAAAATGAAGCAAATTAGATAATAGAAGTAAATTGTAATGCTGTTTCAAATTGTAATCTCTATCTGAAACATGACATAATTATTTTGTGTTTAGTGCCCCTTTAAGAGACAAATATGGACAGAATGAAGGTAGTGCATACTCACCGAGAAGCCAACCACCCTAGAGTGTTCCAGAATGAAAAAGCTGAAATAAGGAGGTTTGGCACAGGATGTAGGAATCATGGGCACTCCCTGGAAAGCCTGCATACACATGTGTGAATTTCAGAGTGGTATCACAGACCATCTGGCAATTCAAGGAGTAAAACCCTTTCCTGTTGATATAGAGAAATGGCTCCTCATGTGCGGCCATGATACGCACATGTGTGCTATCAATTGCCCCCATGACATTGGGAATATCCCCAGTCGATAGAAGCCTTGTTTAAGACTGTTCCTTTCCTGGGGAGTATGGGGGAAATGAATGTATCGCTGTGTCTGGTTATCTAGAGCAGTCAAAACCTCCCCTAGGAGCCTGGAGAAGGTGGACTGCGCTAGGCCAGATACAAAGCCCTCTGTTAACTGGAATGAGCCGGATGCCAGGAAGTGCAAAACACACAACAACTTCTGCATACCAGTCAGAGCTCGGTTCCTATTCACTTGAGATTCAATATCATCCTTCAAGACCTATATATATATATATAAGTCAATGAGGCTGGCAGAAGTCAGGCAATACTTTTCCTTGACCTGCTCCTCTGTTATTCCAAACAGGGTGACCCTAACCCTGTGTATCCTTTGTGCCCTTGCTCTTCCCCTCTGCTGATGTTGATGTCTTATAGGCCCTGCCGGCCTATGAACAGCTGCAGCAACAACAGCAGCAGGGGCAGCACCAGGGACAGCAGAAGGAGGAGCAGGGACAGCAGCAACAGGAGCAGGGATGGCTACAGCACCATGACCAGGGACCTCAGCAGCAAGTAGATCAGCTGCAGCAACTATATCAGCAGCAGGGAGAGCATCCCCAGCAGCACCAGGTATATCCTCCACAACAGGGGCTTGTAGGCCTCCCAGCACCCCTTGTGCTCCACAATGAGGTCTGTATAGATATTGCAGGTAAAGCAGGGGAAACATGATTTCTAATGAGGGTGTGCATTGTCAGGTGTTTTAAGGCTGCAGGTGAAAGGTTGTGCTGTTTGTTATTGGTTTGACACATTTGCAGAGGGAGGATACTGTTTTGCTAATGAGGGTGTTGTGCATTGTCAGGTGTGTTAAGGCTGCAAGTGAGAGGTTGTGCTGTTTGTGATTGGTTTGACACATTTGCAGAGGGAGGATACTGTTTTGCTAATGAGGGTGTTGTGCATTGTCAGGTGTGTTAAGGCTGCAAGTGAGAGGTTGTGCTGTTTGTGATTGGTTTGACACACTTGCCAAGGGAGGATACTGTTTGGCTAATGAGGGTGTTGTGCATTGTCAGGTGTGTTAAGGCTGCAGGTGAGAGGTTGTGCTATTTGTGATTGGTTTGACACACTTGCAGAGGGAGAATACTGTTTGGCTAATGAGGGTATTGTGCATTGTCAGGTGTGTTAAGGCTGCAGGTGAGAGGTTGTGCTGTTTGTGATTGGTTTGACACATTTGCAGAGGGAGGATACTGTTTTGCTAATGAGGGTGTTGTGCATTGTCAGGTGTGTTAAGGCTGCAAGTGAGAGGTTGTGCTGTTTGTGATTGGTTTGACACACTTGCCAAGGGAGGATACTGTTTGGCTAATGAGGGTGTTGTGCATTGTCAGGTGTGTTAAGGCTGCAGGTGAGAGGTTGTGCTATTTGTTATTGGTTTGACACATTTGCAGAGGGAGGATACTGTTTGGCTAATGAGGGTGTTGTGCATTGTCAGGTGTGTTAAAGGACCAGTCAACACTGTAGATTTGCATAATCAACAAATGCATGATAAGAAGACAATGCAATAGCACTTAGTCTGAACTTCAAATTAGTAGTAGATTTTTGTTAAATAAATTGAAAAGTTATGTTTATTTCCACTCCCCCTGTATCATGTGACAGTCATCAGCCAAACACAAATGCATATACGTATATGCTGTGAATTCTTGCACATGCTCAGTAGGAGTTGGTGACTCAAAAAGTGTAAATATAAAAAGACACTGCACATTATGTTAATGGAAGTAAATTGGAAAGTTGTTTAAACTTGCATGCTGTATCTGAATCATGAAGTTTAATTTTGACTTGAGTGTCTCCTTAAGGCTGCAGGTGAGAGGTTGTGCTGTTTGTGATTGGTTTGACACACTTGCCGAGGGAGGATACTGTTTGGCTAATGAGGGTGTTAAGCATTGTCAGGTGTGTTAAGGCTGCAGGTGAGAGGTTGTGCTGTTTGTGATTGGTTTGACACACTTGCCGAGGGAGGATACTGTTTGGCTAATGAGGGTGTTATGCATTGTCAGGTGTGTTAAGGCTGCAGGTGAGAGGTTGTGCTGTTTGTGATTGGTTTGACACACTTGCAGAGGGAGAATACTGTTTGGCTAATGAGGGTATTGTGCATTGTCAGGTGTGTTAAGGCTGCAGGTGAGAGGTTGTGCTGTTTGTGATTGGTTTGACACATTTGCAGAGGGAGGATACTGTTTGGCTAATGAGGGTATTGTGCATTGTCAGGTGTGTTAAGGCTGCAGGTGAGAGGTTGTGCTGTTTGTGATTGGTTTGATACACTTGTCGAGGGAGGATACTGTTTGGCTAATGAGGGTATTGTGCATTGTCAGGTGTGTTAAGGCTGCAGGTGAGAGGTTGTGCTGTTTGTGATTGGTTTGACACATTTGCAGAGGGATGATACTGTTTGACTAATGAGGGTATTGTGCATTGTCAGGTGTGTTAAGGCTGCAGGTGAGAGGTTGTGCTGTTTGTGATTGGTTTGACACACTTGCCGAGGGAGGATACGGTTTGGCTAATGAGGGTGTGTATTGTCAGGTGTGTTAAGGCTGCAGGTGAGAGGTTGTGCTGTTTGTGATTGGTTTGACACACTTGCCGAGGGAGGATACTGTTTGGCTAATGAGGGTATTGTGCATTGTCAGGTGTGTTAAGGCTGCAGGTGAGAGGTTGTGCTGTTTGTGATTGGTTTGACACATTTGCAGAGGGAGGATACTGTTTGGCTAATGAGGGTATTGTGCATTGTCAGGTGTGTTAAGGCTGCAGGTGAGAGGTTGTGCTGTTTGTGATTGGTTTGACACATTTGCAGAGGGAGGATACTGTTTGACTAATGAGGGTATTGTGCATTGTCAGGTGTGTTAAGGCTGCAGGTGAGAGGTTGTGCTGTTTGTGATTGGTTTGACACATTTGCAGAGGGAGGATACTGTTTGGCTAATGAGGGTATTGTGCATTGTCAGGTGTGTTAAGGCTGCAGGTGAGAGGTTGTGCTGTTTGTGATTGGTTTGACACACTTGCCGAGGGAGGATACTGTTTGGCTAATGAGGGTATTGTGCATTGTCAGGTGTGTTAAGGCTGCAGGTGAGAGGTTGTGCTGTTTGTGATTGGTTTGACACATTTGCAGAGGGAGGATACTGTTTGGCTAATGAGGGTATTGTGCATTGTCAGGTGTGTTAAGGCTGCAGGTGAGAGGTTGTGCTGTTTGTGATTGGTTTGACACACTTGCCGAGGGAGGATACGGTTTGGCTAATGAGGGTGTGTATTGTCAGGTGTGTTAAGGCTGCAGGTGAGAGGTTGTGCTGATTGTGATTGGTTTGACACACTTGCCGAGGGAGGATACTACTGTTTGTAATAATATAGTGCTTAGAAGAGCTTTAACTGTTTGAGATTTGCGGCTTATATGTATGTGATTGCACATGCGTTAGGTGTTTGTTAGGCCTTCCAGGGAGTTACGCTGCTTTTTTAGTCAGTGCATGGGTTGCTGCATCTGCAATGTGTGGCGAGATGAGAATGGAGTAGATTTTCTGAATTCTGCGCGCGTAAGTACTTACGCTGTATATTGGATATCGAATTGCGCGCCAGTTCTATGTTAGTCTATGGGAGTACAAAATGCGGCCAACGGGTGAAATATACGCACGTAACTTGTATGCTACACTGTATATGTAATACCAAAATTGCGTAAAAACTGGCGTTGCCGGCTTTTGCGGGTGACGCCTCATATGTAATAGGGCCCTAGATATCACCTATTTGGTCTAACACTCTGGAACATTACAAACTTTTGTATCATCTGTAAACGGACATATTGTTCCCTGTAGCCCTTTGCTAATATCTCTAATAAATATGTTAGACTAAACAGGCCCCAGATCTGAGTATCAAAAATAGAAACTGCGGCCTCTGCTGAATGCAATCCATTTATAAGACACTGTGGTCTAGGGTTGCCAGCTCGGCCATGTTTTCTTGGACACTTATGAGTTACACATGCTGCAGGGTTCGCAGGGAGGAACATGTATTGTATTTCTGGACAGCGCTATTCATATTCCCCCCTGCACACCCTGCAGCATGTGTAACTTATAAGTGTTCTGTATTTTAAGGGACGGGTGGCAACACTACTGTGGTCTATTCCTTAAGAGACATTGTACACTAGATTTTTCTTTGTATAAATGTTTTGCAGATGATCCAAATATATAGCCCATCTGGGAGTGTTTTTGTAAAAATTTATAGTTTTGCTTATTTTTAAATAACAATCGCCTAGATTACGAGTTTTGAGCTAAACAGGGTACGAAACTAACACCTTTCACTCTTCACATCGCTGCCATTACGAGTTACTGAAAAGCCTCCTTGTGCATGTAATATGGTGGCGTTAAGCTCAATACCGCACAAAAGCCAAGAGCTGATTTGACGTGTTTGTACACGCTTTCCCTCATAGACACCTGAAGTGCGGAATGAGAAATCTCTGTAACGCAACTCCATTGATATCTATGGAGGGAAAAAAAGTTAGGTTTAAACCTTAAACACCCTAACATAAACCCCTAGTCTAAACACCCCTAATCCGCCGCCCCCGACATCGCCACCATTAAATAAAATGATTAACCCCTAAACCTCCGGCCTCCCATATCGCTGCTACTAATTAAACCTATTAACCCCTAAACCGCCAGCTCCCCCACATCACAAAACACTAAATTAAACTATTAACCCCTAAACCTTGCACTCCACTAACTTTAAATTAAAATTACAATATAACTATATTTAAATAAATAAAAACTTACCTGTGAAATAAAAATAAACCTAAAATTAAATTATAAATTAACCTAATAAAATAAAAAAATACTACCAATTGAAAAATCTAAATTACAAATTTAAAAAAATGAACACTACAAAAAAATTATTTAAAGAAATCTAAAATTACAAAAAATAATAAACACTAAATTACGAAAAATAAAAAACACTAAGCTTACAAAAAATAATAAACAAAATTATCAAAAATAAAAACAATTACACCAAATCTAATAGCTCTATAAAAATAAAAAGCCAAAGGGCATTTCCGTAAGTTAAACAGCTCTTTTACCTGTAAAAAAAATACAAAGTACCCCCAACAGTAAAACCCACCCACCACCCAACCAACCCCCCAAAAATAATCTAAGCTACCCATTGCCCCTAAAGGGGCATTTGTATGGGCATTGTCCTTAAAAAGGCATTCAGCTCTTTTTCACTGCTCTTAAAAGGGCATTCAGCTCTTTTACAATTGCCCAAAGCACTAATCTAAAAAAAAACACCCAAAAAAACTAAACAAAACTCATGACACTAACCCTATTAAATCTACTCACGGTTCCTGAAGTCCGGACATCCATCTTCGTCCAGGCGGCGAGAAGTCTTTATCCAGGGCGGAGTGTCCTCTTCATACGGTCACCGCCATACACTGAACTTGAATGCAAGGTATCCGTTTCAAAATGCCGTACCTTGCATTCCTATTGGCTTATTTGATTCTTCAAATTCAAATCAGCCAATAGGATGAGAGCTTCTGAAATCCTATTGGCTGTTCAAAACAGCAAATAGCATGAAAGCTACTGAAATCATATTGGCTGTTCAAATGAGCCAATAGGATTTCAGTAGCTCTCATCTTACTGGCTGTTTTTAACAGCCAATAGGATTTTATAAGCTCTCATCCTATTGGCTGATTTGAATTTGAAGATTTAAATCAGCCAATAGGAATGCAAGGTACACCATTTTGAAATGGCTACCTTGCATTTAACTTCAGTGTAACGCGGTGACCGAATGAAGAGGACGCGCAGGATGGGATCAGCTTCCAGGATAGCTCCTCTCCATGCCGCCGGGATGAAGATAGAAGATGTCCCCGAGATGGATGAATGTGTCGCCTGGATGAAGACTTCTGGCCACCTAGATGAGGATGGATGTCCGGACTTCAGAAACCGTGAGTAGATTTAATGGGGTTAGTGTTAGTTTTTTTTTTCATTTTTTTGGGTGTTTTTTTTTTTTAGATTATGGCTTTCGGCAATTCTAAAAGAGCTGAAAGCCCTTTTAAGGACAGTGAAAAAGAGCTGAAAGCCCTTTTAAGGACAGTGAAAAAGAGCTGAATGCCCTTTTAAGGGCAATGCCCATACAATTGCCCATACACTGTTATATTCCACACAGCCATTGGCTGCACGCTCTAATGACCTATTTATAACTGTCCCTGATTGGTCACAGCAGAGAAAGTAACCTAAGTTACAGCATGTCATCTCCCATTGTTTTACAGACATTCAAATTTTACACTTACACTTTAAACAATACATGTTATTCACAGACTCATTCTAACTAGCATTTATTTAGGGCCAGTTTACGAGTGGAGCGGAAAAAAAATGCGCACACGAGTGCGGTATTTGAACTTCACTTAGTAATACCAATGCATGCAAATGTGCGCTAGTATTACAACTTGAGTGCGACCTCGCATTTGCATTGCAGGAAAACTTTGCACTCACGAAAGTGCTGTTCCATAGACTCCAATGGGAGCCTAATTCTGATGCTGTCATACATGGCACAGAACCTAGCGCAGCGAAGGGGTTAAATCGCACAGCGATGGGCAGCATATTTAAAATATATATGACTATATACATATATATATTTATGTTTTTATATGTGTAAACACATATTAACACATAAATATATATGTATATAAGCATATCCCCATAGACTGCTATGTAAAGGAACTTTTCAGTGCCGTTTTTTTCGCCCTCCATTTTTTGTTTCTTGTATTTCTGGATTTTATCTACTTAGAGGGAGGTAGATTCTGAGTGGCTTTTTTAAATATAATTTGCCTAGCGCTGACTTTTCCTGTCTATTTCCGTTTTTTTCTAACACCCGAGACCCGCTCACTTTAACCCATAAAAACTGCTTTGTGCATTTATGATTTAAAAAAAAAAATGCTAAGAATTTTTTTTTATTTTATCAAAGACACTAAACCCTTTATTTTGGGGGACATTTTAAAAATTAACCAGAGGTCTAACCTATGGCTTATTTTCAGAGCACTAATTGTTACCACAGGCTCACGGTAGCAATAACCACGCACTTGTAATGGCTGATTATTTATCATGCTCCCGTAAATAGGCGAATTTCTGTTTATGGGTGCATGATAAATTAGCGTTCCACTTGTAATCTAGTCCTTAGTATTTAATGTCCCTTTAACATTTTTTTTAGTCTAGAACCAGGAAATACAGTTTATAAATGAGTTTGTTGTGTGGGACAGTGTCAAATGCTTTGCTATAATCTAGATCCATTACCCTGGGCTAAAACTTTAGGTAGATAATTCATTAAATTAAATTATGATCTTCCTGAAGTAAAACCATACTTGCGCCTCTTAAGTTTAATTCCTAAAAAATAAATATTTATTTTGATAAAAAAAAATAGGTATATAATTCTAAACCTTTTTTAGGATTTGTGAGATGAACTTAGAATAAACTTGATACCATAATGTATTTTTGTAATATTTTGGAAATAACTCACATGCTGAAAAAATAATTAACATAAAAATATATATTTTTTATTCCATCCATATTGTGGCTTTTCTTAATTACATAAAAAAAAATGAGCTTTCTGGTTTGCTTAAAAAACAACCTATAATTTGCATAAGTAATTCTCAAAAAAGCACAGAAATAGAATAAGGAATTCAAAGAATGGAGAAGCCTAAAAAAAGACTTCATTAGAGGTGTGTGAAAGGACTCAGCAAAGACAGGGTTAAGGTGTCCTTTTAATAGATGAAATGAAGGGAAAAAATAGTTAACACCCCTTTAAGTGCATGAAACATTTAAGAATTGTACAGAATGCCTGTACAATACAGTGTAATGGGACTATTTTAGTCAATAGGAATCACCCATAGTGGTTATTGATTTAGCATCAAAATTTATTTTTTATATTGCCTCTTGCAAAGTACGAGCATAATTCTAAAAGCTTTCTTGCTGCGAAGATTGAACCAGTTAATAGACATTTGAGAAATAAATCAGTGGCAGACTTAAATCATTATATAGATAAGCATAATAAATTTAGGAATAACATGTTAATTTTCTTAACTGAGGTTATAACAGAAAGTCCATTAACTCTTTGATTTCCAAGAATGACACATGTTGGTTCATTGTCCTGCAGTAAAAAAAAAAACTAAGTTGTATATTGGAAAAATTTGAAGGGACCAGAGATCCTTCCTTATTGTTCTTGCCAGTGTCAGTCAGAGATAACAATAGAGCGAGAAGCCCTAAAGAGGTGCGCTTGTGTAAAATGTAGACGGAACTCCAGGTAAAGGCAGCACTCTTGATATTGGCAGACGTAATGATGAGTCCTCTAGAAGACAGAAAAAGAGAGGCGCCAAAATAGAACAATATCGTCTAGGACAGCAAGAACACAGGACAGCAGAGGATGCCCCCTATAGAAACCTACTCACAGGAGCAGTGGCACAACTGGAGCACCGAACACAGCAGATCGGGACTATAATGGGTCTCCCAACAGACACGCCAGAACGTCACTGATGTCATCACAAGAAGTCAGACGGTCCAAATGGGCAGCAGGAATCCCGGATACTCCACTGTCAGCGTACCGCCAAAGGGATGTGAAGGGGATGGTAAACCAACTATCTCAGATAAATGTACAGACCGTCACCCCAAGGGATAGATGCAGTGAGTGCAATACGTGGGAATAATAGATCAAGTGTGTAAAATTAAAAGACCATTTATTATAAAACACACAGCAACGCATTTCTCAGCTCAAAATAGCCGTTTCATCAGGCTGTAAAGATAACTAACACATCTTGCTCTATAAAACTGCTATATTATCCAATGAAAGAGCGTCTCCAACACACACCCTTCACCTGCAGGTGCTATAATAAACAGGATTATCTCATCCAATCGGAGAAGGAGATGCAAACTACCTGAGAAGGGGGTGTGCGGTGGCTCCGCCGATCCATATGGACCTAAACAATTAAAGTCGCCGCAAACAACCATATTTATAGTACAGATTAAAAGTGTCAGTCACATAGTTAATAACGGCATAACAAATATAAAACGTAAGATAAAAATGTAACAAATATGTATTGTACATATTGGGGCTGTACGCAGAACAAAAATAGTAAAGATATTAAATCATAAAAACATCAAGACAGTCAACCAATCATGTGACTAGTGAGAGGGCCAATAGAAAGACGGTGTCAGCACACACACCCCATAAGACCAATAACCAACCGGGGTGTCTCATTCAATCACAAGTGGGTAGCCAACCTACCCAAAGGGGGGTGCATCGATAAAAACCGTAACCCATTACATAACCATATGAACATATTAGATGGTGGAATATTGACATTACTAAAGGAATAGTATATAATAGACATAAAAATAATTTGACACAATGAGAAATATGATAAAAGAAAATAATAGATTATCCTATATTATATTATTCATGTCAGTGTGATGTGTATGGTCACTGAAGATTGAAAGTGACATCTAAAATTAGAAATTTTGTAAACAATGTAGTATTGCAGCAAGTAAGGCTAGAGTTATTTGCAGCAGAACTAGTAGGGTTATTATGCCACTTTACAGATCACTAGTTAGGTCTAGTCTTCAATATTTATGTGGGTTCTGGAGGACAAATCTCCTGAAGGATATACACAGACTGGAATCTTTTCAAAGGAAGGCTACTAAGCTGGTACATGGTCTAAAATATTACACTTACTTGTACAGCTGAGATAAGGGAGAGAGGTGATATTATATAAGCTTTCAAATATATTAAATTACTTAATTAAGCCGAGACTGAAATCAGTAGAGGACCTACCCAACAGAGGACGCCTGACTGCAAAGTGGTCTTCACTGGAGGTGTCTTAGACGGGCAGAGTGATGGCTTTAAAAATGATGCTGCTGCCTAAGTTAACATATTTTTTTAGGTGTCTTCCAGCGGCTGTCCCTGTCTATCTTATCAACCACATCCAATCGGTTTTTACTAAATTCATCTGGAAGGATCGCCCTTCTAGACTTTGGCTCCTCCAACTCCAAAAAACAAAGATTTGGGGGGCCTATCAGCCCCCAACATAACCCACTACTTTAAAGCTGCCATATTATCACATATCACTGCTTGGTCGGTTCAGTCTAGCAACTCAAGGTGGCACCAACTCGAACAGGCCTTTTTCCCTGCGGGAGGGAACCTTGTAGACTTAATATGGATTCCTGACCATGTGGATGTTCTTAAAGGAATACATAACCCTGTTCTAAAGATCTGTCTCTGGTGTTGGCAGGAACTGCACTCGCACCAATGGGTGGCCCCGCACCCCTCACCAGTGCTTTGTTGTATTGTCTACCTGACTCGCGTCCCAGGCGCTTGGACGCAATGGGGATTAGACTAGTTTCAGATTTGTACAGAGCCAATGCTCTTCTACTGCTGTCCAGGACACGAAGCTTGCAGTTTGTTGTTCTAACCTATTTGAACTATATATCAAATTATTGCTTAGATGGCATTTGATCCCAACCAGGTTGCACAGAATTTTTCCGCTCCTTCCAGCAGATTGCTGGAGGGGATGTGGTCAGAGAGGTACCTATTTACATATCTGGTGGAACTGCCATAGGTTACACTCAATTTGGTCCCAAAGTACAGACATGCTCCTCCAACTACACCTAGTACAACATTTAACTATTGACATTGCCATCTTCCACTTAGGACTACAGGGTCTGCAGAAACCAGCTAGGGCCTTATGTGTCACCATCGTTTTAGCCATGAAATTAGCAATAGCCAGACAGTGGACCAGAGATACCCTCATTACTTTGACAATGGTCTTGGATATACCTACCTATATTCAGAAAATGGAAGAATATGCCTTTACGAGTAGAAAGGCGTCTAGACTTTCTGAACCAATCAGCCAATCGGATTGAACTTGAATCTGATTGGCTGATTCAATCAGCCAATCAGATTTTTCTACCTTAATTCCGATTGGCTGATAGAATCCTATCAGCCAATCGGAATTCGACGGACGCCATCTTGGATGACGTCATTTAAAGGAACCTCATTCGTCGGGAAGTCGTCGTGCCGGATGGATGCTCCGCGGCGGAGGAGCGAAGAAAGAAGTTTGAAGATGCTGATTTGCTTGAAGACATCGCCGATGGAAGAAGACTCTCTGCGGCTTGCTTCAAGACATCGCCCGGATGGAAGAAGACTTCACTGCCGCTTGCTGGAACACATCGCTCGGATCGGATGAGGAGTTCGGCCCGGCTGGGTGAATACAAGGTAGGGAGATCTTCAGGGGGGTAGTGTTAGGTTTATTTAAGGGGGGTTTGGGTTAGATTAGGGGTATGTGGGTGGTGGGTTGTAATGTTGGGGGGTGGTATTGTGTTTTTTTTTGCAGGCAAAAGAGCAGTTTTCTTTGGGGCATGCCCCCACAAAAGGCCCTTTTAAGGGCTGGTAAGGTAAAAGAGCTTTGAACTTTTTTTAATTTAGAATAGGGTAGGGAATTTTTTTATTTTGGGGGGCTTTATTATTTTATTAGGGGGCTTAGAATAGATGTAATTAGCTTAAAAATCTTGTAATCTTTTTTTTATTTTTTGTAATTTAGTGTTTGTTTTTTTTTTTGTAATTTAGTTTAGTTTATTTAATTGTATTTTTAGATAGATATTTGTAGTTTCTTTAATTTATTGATAGTGTAGGTGTATTTGTAACTTAGGTTAGGATTTATTTTACAGGTAATTGGGTAATTATTTTAACTAGGTAGCTATTAAATAGTTAATAACTATTTAATAGCTATTATACCTAGTTAAAATAATTAACAATTTACCTGTAAAATAAATATAGATAAGTATTTAGATTTAAATAGGAATATTTTAGTTTATAATATGTTTTAGATTTATTTAATAAGAATTTAGTTAGGGGTGTTAGGGTTAGATAGAGTTAATATAGTTTATATAAATACTATAGTAACTATATTAACTATATTAACCCTAATATAATTAGGGTTAATATAGTTAATATATATAATATAATAACTATATTAACTATAATATACTTAGGGTTAATATAGATAATATAGCTGGCGGCGGGGTAGGTAGATTAAATTAGGGGTTAATAATTTTAATATAGATGGCGGCGGTGTAAGGGGTTCACATTAGGGGATAGATCAGTTAGATGGTGGCGGTTTTAGGGGCTCACAGTAGGGGGTTAGTTTATGTAGATGGCGGCGGTTTAGGGGTTAAATACTTTATTAGGGATTGCGGCGGGGGATCGCGGTTGACAGGGAGATAGACATTGCGCATGCGTTAGGTGTTAGGTTTTATTTAGCAGATCGCGGTTAACAGGGAGATAGACATTGCGCATGGGTTAGGTGTTAGGTTTTATTTAGCAGATCGCGGTTGACAGGGAGATAGACATTGCGCATGCGTAGGTGTTAGGTTTATTTTAGCAGCCAGTTTAGGGAGTTACGGGGCTCCAATAGTCAGCGTAAGGCTTCTTACGGCTGCTTTTTGTGGCGATGTGAAAATGGAGTAAGATTTCTCCATTTTCGCCACGTAATTCCTTACGCTGTATATTGGATACCAAACTGCGCGGGTTTGGTATACCTGCCTATGGCCCAAAAAACTACGGGCGACGGCAGAAATATACGCGCGTAACTTCTAGGTTACGCCGTATATAGGATACCAAACCCGCGCAAATATTGGCGTCGCCGACTTTTGCGGGCGACGATTTTTATCGGATCGACCCCCAGACTTGTAATGGCTGCGGTGCTGTTTTAATGCTGAAATTACCATTTTTTTTCAGCGTTAAAACACGAACACACAACTCGTAATCTATGTGAGAGAGTTAACTAAATCCGCCTCCTGCAACACATTTACAACAAGAAGATTTTGGCCCTAAACAAACAGGGAAAACCCTTAGAATATACTGTGTGCCCACTACATGAGGAATTATATTTCACAATTTTACATGAATGGATTACTAACCCATAGACTGCATATATGCCAGCCCCCAGTTTAGGTTTCTGGTTCTTCCCATGTCAGTGTTTCACCCAGGACCTTTTTAAGGGGTGCACCGCCCAGCTGAATTTACTTTTACCACCCGGCTAAATGTAGCCACCAATCAGCAAGCTCTACCCAGGTTCTGAACCAAAAATTAGCTGCCATTCCTGCTTTTTCAAATAAAGATACTAAAAGAATGAAGAAAAATTGCTAATAGGAGTAAATTAGAAAATTGCTTAAAATTGCATGCTCTATCTGAATCAAGAAAGAAAGAAAGCATTTGAGTTTCATATAACAAGGCTGTACTCTTACTGTACTAAATTCTTATAAAAAGTATAACTATTGTGTATGAAGCTAAAACCCAAATGAGTTTGTGTTTGGATTGCGTATTACTAGTTAGAGGTATGTAATGTTTTTGATCCTGTACCAAAATTGGCTTTTCAAACATCTATGAAAACATTCAAAATTCTGTATTTTTGTCCCTGGGCCTGGGACACAATTGTTCTGTTCAGCAGATATTGCTCAGGGACTGTGCCATTTCTACAGATGTGCTGTGGCATTCAGTGTTAGTCATGTAGATTCCTGCTTGCAGGGTTCTCTGCATTGTGGTGACTCGTATAAATGTGCATTCAATAGAACAGGCAGATGGGTATGAAAAGGGTTTAATAGATCCCTGCTGGTTCAGATCTGACCTGCAATTGTTTCCAAACAGGTGTATATCTTATATTATGCTAAGCTGCTTTATTTACTTTGTATATATATTTATATAAAATTATTATTTTCTTTGTTGTTATTGTCGATAATGGAATACTAATGCATCATCCAAAATCAAACTTATATAAAGGGTCCAATTTATTAATGTCTGGCGGACATCAATAAATGCTGACAGCATACGCTGTCAGCATTTATAATTGCACAAGCAGTTCTGGTGAACTGCTTGTGCAATGCAGCCCCTTGCAGATTTGCAGCCAATCGGCCGCTAGCAGGGGGTGTCAATCAACCCGATCGTATTCAATCGGGCTGAATGCTGTACACCGCCTTAGAGGTGGCGTATGAGTTAAGGAGCAGCAGTCTTAAGACTGCTGCTTCTTAACTCCTGTTTCCGGCAAGCCTGAAGGCTCGCGCGGTAACAGTTACATTTCCCTCAATACGGGACGTGATAAATCGGCCCCAAAGTCTTAATGCAAATGTTTTTTGGTACAAATATAATTAAAATATGTTTTTAAAACATACATTATCAACAGTTCCAATGCATTTTACATCTATATTAGTGTTTGTTCCATTAAATTTAATTATTGATATATTTGTGCAGATTAAGCCAACACTGGATCGTTTCAATTTCAGGAATATTTTTGCAGTAAAAATGCATTAGTTATATTAAACACTTATTTAGTGGTATAGGTTAGTGGACATATGGATCAACCATTCATAGACCCTCTCCTGCACTTTCTCACAGAGCCTGCAGTCAGGGGTGCAGCAAGTGCAGTGGTACCAAAGCCCAAGTGCTGGGGGGAGATCCATAACAGCCTGTCTACTATCTATCTATCTATCTATCTATCTATCTATCTATCATCTATCTGTCAGTTTATCTATCTATCTATCTATCTATCTATCTATCTATCCTATTATCTATCTATATGTCTGTTTATCTATCTATCTATTCTATTATCTATCTATATGTCTGTTTGTCTTTCTGTCTACTATCTATCTATCTATTTATCTATCAGCATATATAATATTACTATTGCTTACTACAAAGTTACCTTTAAGGGGGCTTAAAATGTTTTGCACCAGGGCTCTCTGTTGAGTAGGGCCACTAATGCCTGCAGTGATATGTGTCACCTGTAAGTTATTAACGATCATTAAAATACACTTATAAACTAGCATTCTGTCTCATCCATTTTTCTTCTTTTGTTAGAGCTACAATAGGTAAAGCAGCAATATGGTCGCTGATGTTGCATCAGATTTCTTCCTCTCAGTTCAAATTAAAACAAGCTGGAAAATAAAAACATGAGGTCTCAAAACAAGAATGATTGAAGTATATCAGTCCTTTATTAGTAGGAAGGCCAATAAGCCTTAGGCACTATAAGTCTAATGTAAAACTTAGCGGATGCTAATGTGACCCAGGCTTGCAATATAAAAGGCAATGTTTGTTTGTGGGGATTAACGGCCCTACTCTCGTGTGACCAGTTGGCATTGCACAAGGAAGTCCTTGTGCAATGTTACATCCTGGCAGCAGATGTACAAACAGGAAACTTGTCCGTCTACCCTTTAATACATGGTGCCCCATATGGCAGCTGATTTGCATTAATGCTTTTAACAATATAATGCACTTTTGGGCACCAGGTGGCAGTAGTGTTTGTGCAATTTAAACATTTAAAGGGACATTAAACACTTCTAATCATCATATCATGTGTGGTGCCATTCTGGAACCTATATTACCCTGCAGATATTTGAATGAGATTTGCTGCACATGTGCAAACACTTTAGCAGTAGAATGCAAGTGAAAGCTAGGTTTCAACATTACTAGAGGGAGGCAGGAAATTACCTCAATAAACTATACTTATAAACTGTCCCTTAATAACATTGATGGAAAACTTCAGACATATAGTGCTCCAGACATGAACACTCTTGAACCTAAATGTATGCTCTTCAACAAAGTATATCAAGAGAACAAAGTAAATTTGATTAAAGGCGTAAATTGCACACTTTTTTTTATCTATGCTTTATCTGAATTTTCATAGAAAAACATTTTGGTTTTCATGTCTTTTTCAGTCTCTATTTATTTGGAGTGTAAATCCACAGTTTGCAAATTAATATACCATATAAGGATATTCTTTCATCCTTGCTTTGTACTATAATCCATTACTACTCTCACTATTACTAAAATTCTTATTGTACAGTAATTTTCTCTCCAAACATAGCACGTTAACGAAGTTGTTTTATAAAATGCCACACTCATTGGCAACCTGCTATGCTGATTATACTGTGACATAAGTTTGACATGAAAAATGTCACAACACGCCTCTAACTGTATCCGTACAAAGCAAGCTTATTATACTAAATAACATTACTTTCTCGAAAAATGTTTGACCTTTATAAAACATTCATATAACAACAAATAGGAATTTCTTTTATTAGAATGATCAATATTTACCATTAAAATGAAACAAGATAGACAGTATAAGTATATATTTTATAATGACGCACATTTGTATGTTAACTACACTTGCACAAGTCCTTGATTATTTTTTTTTTGAAGTTGTTACAAAATATAACACCCTGACCATGGAAAATGTATATTTTCATGACAGGTAAAAACAATTAGTCTCATCATGTAGTCTGCCAATTACTGTGCAAAAAAAAAAAAAATAAATCTCTTGCTTAATTAATCCCCAGGAAAGGATGATTCATATGTCAAGATAGCCTTTTGCTTAAAAAAAATACATTTGCATCTTAAACAGGGATTTTAAAAAAAAAATAACCTTTATTTATTTGAAATATTCCTTTGGTCTAAACAAACAAACAAAAAACACAACATCCATTGGGCTAGATTACAAAAAAAAAAAATGGTGCCCGAAAATCGCTCAAGTTAAATCAATAGTGATTTTATTTTTGTGCTCATATTACAAGTAGTATTTTATTGCTCAGTCAGTAGTCTGTCTAGTGCAGGGTTCCTCAAACTTTTTTCCCCAAGACCCAGTTCCATGATAACATAACTTTGTGATCCGATTTTTATGCTTGGGGGCCGATTTATCATCGGTCTGTCCGACATGATCTGCTCATCAGCATTTATCATTGCACAAGCAGTTCTAGTGAACTGCTTGTGCAATGCTGCCCACTGCAGATTCGCGACCTATCTGCCTTCTAGCAGGGGGTGTCAGTCAGCCCGATCGTATGAGATTGGGCGGATTGATGGCAGCAGCCTCAGAGCAGGCGGACCAGTTAAGGAGCAGTGATATAACTGTTGTTTCCAACGAGCCTAAAGGCTCGCGTGGAAACAGGGGCATCAGGGGCCATTTCGCCCTTGAGAAATCGGCCCCATAGTCTGATCATTTCCAATGTAATATACAAGATGGCTAAAATGTATGTGTGCATACTTTATTCCTGGTTGTAGTCAAATGTGAAAGTGTTGTAAAAGGTAATATCACACACCACACACACCCTCATGCAACACACACTCTCATACAACACACATTCTCATACAACATACACTCTCATGCAACACACACTCTCATGCAACACACACTCTCATACAACATACACACACACAAAACACACTGTCATATAACACACATACACAGCACACACACTCTCATATTTATAACACACACAAACACTCTCATACAACTCACACATTCTCATATAACACACATACCACACACTCTCATACAACACACACTCTCATACAACATACACACACACACAAAACACACTCTCATATAACACACATACACAGCACACACACTCTCATGCAACACACACTCTCATACAACATACACACACAAAACACACTCTCATATAACACACATACACAGCACACGCACTCTCATATTTATAACACACACAAACACTCTCACACAACTCACACATTCTCATATATTCTCATATAACATACATACCACACACTCTCATGCAACACAGCACACACACTCTCATATAACACACATACACAGCACACGCACTCTAATATTTATAACACACACAAACACTCTCATACAATTCACACATTCTCATATAACACACATTCACAGCACACACACTCTCATGCAACACACACTCTCATACAACATTCACACACACACACAAAACACACTCATATAACACACATACACAGAACACACTCTCATATTTATAACACACACAAACAATCTCATACAACTCACACATTCTCATATAACACACATACCACACACTCTCATACAACACAGCACACACACTCTCATATAACACAAACAAAAGAAGGCGCCCCAATGGTGCGATATCTTCACAGTAACAATATGCACATAAGTAAAGAAACATATTCACAGATTCCAAAGCACATATGTGCAATTCTTGCAGACTGGACTGTTGGAAGTCGCCCAGCAGACTTATTCCTGGGATAACAGCTGCAATAAGCGACACACACATATACAAATACACGCACATATACACATACGCACATATATACAAACAAATACACACACACATATATACACACATACACTTCTGTCCTTTGATCTGCAGTTTTTTAAAGGTTAAAGGGACATTAAACACTTTGATATGGTAATATAAAATTAATAAATATAAAAAAGCTTTGCTATATACTTTTATTATTTATTTTGTCCCCTTTTCCTGTAATTTCATTCTGAAATGGTGAGCTTTTCAGTTCCTGTTAGAAATAGAAGTGCAGAACACTGTTAAATCCAGCACAACCATTGGCTGCACACTCTAATGACCTAAAATTATAATTGTCTCTAATTGGCCACAGCAGAGAAGGTAACCTGAGTTACAACATGGCAGCTCCCATTGTTTTGCAGACACTAAAACTTTACACATATTTTGTCAATATTTAAACAGCTAATGATACTTTAAAAATTAATGTCCCTTTAATTCTCACTTTTTTATTATTTAGTTATTTGCACTTATGAATAGAAATATTTTTGCAATATACACTCATTGTCAAAACTCTTCTTTTAATGCTTAAAGGGACATGAAACCCAGCATTTTTCTTTTACAATTCAGATAGATCATACAGTTTTAAACAGGTTTCCAATTCACTCCTATTATCTAATTTGCTTCATTCTCTTGTTATTCTTTGATGAAGGAGCAGCAAAACCCTAATGGGAGTTAGCTGAAAGACAATTAAAAGATGCATATATGTGAGCAGCCACCAAT
This sequence comes from Bombina bombina, assembly GCF_027579735.1. Taxonomy (NCBI): domain Eukaryota; kingdom Metazoa; phylum Chordata; class Amphibia; order Anura; family Bombinatoridae; genus Bombina; species Bombina bombina. Next base: position 156,712,136 of record NC_069503.1, read on the forward strand.
CAGCAGCTTCTTAGCCTACCTAGTTATACTTTTCAGCAAAGGATACAAGAAGAACTAAACAAATTAGATAATATAAATAAATTGGAAAGTTATTTAAAATGACCTGCTCTATCTGAATCACGAAAGAAAAATAATTAGATTTCATGTCCCTTTAAGATTTTTTATTGAAGTTTCAAAAAGAAAAACAATACACAATACAAAACACAAAGTCTGCCCACCTATAAAATTAACATGAGTGCGACACACAATATTGTAACATGTAAGCCATCTATGCAGCTAGTAGTGGGATAACTGTTCCCAGTATCCAAGAGAGTCAATATTAGAGCTTGTAGAGATAGACATAGCAGTAGTGGCATTACGAAGACGGTCCTAACGAGTGGAGACCTATGTTACATCTAGAGGGGTGTCAAATATAAGTTTGGGCAAACTGAGGTATAACTTCATTTTGTATTTTAATACATGGAGTCTGATCTCCACACCTATAAAATGACTAAAGTGGGAATTCTTATCAAGGTGTGGAGATTTAGTATTGTAAATGACCTTGAGTAGGTCATAGAGAACAGGAAGGAAGAGGTGTAGCAGTGGGCAAGAGCCACTCGAATAATGGGGAGGGAAGGGGAGGGGGAGGATAAAGTAAGGAGGGCGGAGCCAACTGGATCTTGAAAACACAATCTTGAAAGAAACAAATTATGCCAGGGTATCTAACTTGGCACCATACAAAATGCATTGATGGCGCTCCTTAATATTTTACATGACCCCAAGGGCTGTATTATAGAGGGGGTATAACACTTGAATGTTTAGATTTAAATTTAAAGACCCCCTATAAATATGTGGTAGCTGAGGTTAGGTAATAGCAGAGTGCTTCTTATCTAGAGGTTAAATTATGGGATTACCAAACATGTCTGTCGCTATCTATAGCTGTCTAAACAAGGACCCTGTGGAGGGAAAGATATCATAGCTAAATGGTCTATCAAAGATATACATTATGTGAATAACATTGTGCAGTAGGTATAGACTTGTCTGCTATTTTCAAATACAACCATCATGGCGTGGCTGGGGGCCTCAGTGACGTTCCCTCTTTCCCACTAGTGGCAATAAGAAAGCAGAATCACATAGTACCCATGTCTGCGATTCGCATACTAATTAAAGTAAGTGTGCTATCTAAACCGCCAACTATACTCCAACAGCAATAGTGGCATGAGATAGGTCCGAATATGAAATATAATCAGGTTCTGACCAGGTTAAATTAGTGCCAAGTTAATACTTTTATCCAGACTTGCAAGATGTGCAGGCTGCAGGACCTTTTAAGTAGGGTAAGACATTACTACCTCTGTGTGTGGTTGAAGATATGTAGAGACTAGTAAAACATAAACAATTCAGAAACTTTACAATTAGATCTTTTGGAGAAAATTAGTACTAAGCAGTAAGAAAACATAGCCACTATTCAGGCTCAGATACAGGCTATTAATTTGCACTAAGGATAAGCCTGCCTATCTATTGAAGGGCTTGTGTAAACAGTTCAGATCTATTGACATTAGCATTGCAGCACCCTATAAATGTAAGAGGGCACCTGAGTACAAGAATAAATACACATATAACAAGGGATTAGATCTCTTCATGGTAGGTATCTACAGATAACTTGGAGATTTATGCTAATGAAACAAAACAAAAAAACAATAAGGAACTAGAAAGTCTCTTTGATAACATTAATGTAGTATATGAATGTACAATCAGATGCTGTAATTTCTCTTTATGGGTGAAGTCTCATATAAGAGCAACAGCCTGGCATGTAGAGAGAAAGAGATCACAGCTCTAGCCGATTCCAGTATTAACAATGTGGGAGAGAAATGTCTTATCCGGTAGCGGCTGCTGGACCCACAGGAGTCTCAGAATAGGCCGTTTGTATAGAGTACCTTGTGCAGGGTTATAGGCCATCCAAACCCCGCTATAACGAAGTGCCACCACGGAACCCAAATGCCTGTCATTTTTAGCACACCGCTGCCTGCCCTGGAGGGATATGCCTTCTGTAGCCCGGTCCCTAGGAAGCCTTGTTTTCCTATACCGATGACCCGGATCTACCCTGAGGGAGAAGCAACTCTTTCTGGACCATAGCCTCCTGCTAGCACTCACCCGCACATTCTGCTGCTGTCGTGATCTTGCCATTCTGCTGACAACTATTCTAGGTTTTCCCAGCTTCTGAGCAGATGCGCGGCTGTATAGAGGTGATCTCCGAAACGTTCCAGCAACAGTCCTAGATGCTTGCGTCTTTCTTGGCTTCTGCAGCTCCCTCATCATAGCTGGTGTGTTCACCGCGTGGATATTACGTTGAGCTCCACTATCCGACCTTGAGCTCCACTTCAGGACCTCCTGGGGTCCATGCTCTCTCTGCAATTTGTGCGGTTGTCTCGCGGTGTCTGAGGGGCTTTTAGTAGGGCAAGCTTCTGTGGGCAAGGTGTAGGGAGAGCTCACTGAAGCCCGCAGCACGGCTATACAGCTGGTATGGTGATAATCTAGGCGTGCTGAGATAGTTTGCAGGAGAGATGCAAATAGCTGCGGAGTAATCATCTGGCAAACCATGTTACGGGGTACCCCCATGGTACAGCTGCAACTTAGCTTGATCTTGTATTGGGGTAGCAGTGGTCAGTTGCCAAAAGGGTTTCAGAGTTCTGTATCTCCTTTAGTAAAAACTGTCCACGTGGATATCGTCTAGGCCGCAAAATTCAGTTCCTTTATGTGTAGGTTATAGGGGATACTTGGTCCCAACGAGTAAAGCAAAGGTTTTATCCACCTCCCTGCCGTTCTTGAGCGTAGATGGTATACTATATAGAGGTAATTTCATGGTTTTTCTCGTTTATTTCTGTAGACTGTGGTCAGAGCCCATAGCAAATGCGACTTCTCTCCATGGCTGTTGGCTCCGCCCCCCTTTAATATTTAATAAAACTTCAGTGGCAACATTTACAGTACACCTATATTTCATATACATGGTCAGATAGTAATACATCATATATATACTCTCCAGCATGCTATTCCAAGCACTTAGCAATGGAAAGTACATTAAAGAGACTTCCAAGTCCAAACAACATTCCATTTTACTTTTATCACCAATTTTGCTTTGTTCTCTTGGTATTCTTAGTTGAAAACTAAACCTAGGTAGGTCATATGCCAATTCCTTAGGCCTTGAAGGCCGCTTCTTGTCTGAATGCATTTGACAGTTTTTCTCCACTAGAGGGCATTAGTTCATGTGTGTCATATAGATAATATTGAGCTCACGCACTTGAAATTACCTAGGAGTAAGCACTGATTGGCTAAAATGCAAGTCTGTCAAAAGAACTGAAATGAGGGGGCAGTCTGCAGAGACTTAGATACAAGGTAATCACAGAGGTAAAAGTATATTGATATAACTGGGGAATTAATAATAAAGGGATTATCTATCTTTTTAAACAACACAAATTCTGATGTTCACTATCCCTTTAACCCCTTTAATTGTGCCCCCCTGTGCTTATACCCAAATCTCTGGTGGTCCAGTGTACCAGCGTTGCGTGGAGAATCTGGGAATGCTACTGGTGTTATGCCCTGGAAAGCAGGAACTGAAAAGGCAACTCTGTATTACTCATGATAGAGCATGCAATTGTAATGAACTTTCCAATGTATCTCTATTATCTCATTTATTTTGTTCTTTTTGTATCCTTTGTTGAAAGTTTACCTAGGTAGGGTCAAAAGCTGCTGATTGGTGGCTGCACATAAATGCCTCTTGTCATTTGCTTTTTGTTAGCTCCCATAAGTGCATTATTGCTGCTTCAACAAATGATATGAAGAGAATGAAGCAAATTAGATAAATAAGTAAATTGGAAAGTTGTTTTAAAATTGTATAATCTATTTTAATCATGAAAGTAAAATTTTGGACTTTATGTTCCTTTAAAGGAGCTATCAACTCCTCGATCTCAGCTTTTGGGAGCCCCTACGTGCATACCAAAGTTATATACATATAACAAAAGGTTTTTTGGGGAGACACACAAAAAGGAAAGATAGGAAGCAGGTGGAGCTTAAGACCCACCAGCCCTCCCTGTAGTGATGCTAATACTGATTTTAGAGACAGAAAGATCCACTAGAGGTGTCTGAGTCCCCTGTAGTTACGCCCTGAGGCTTAGCCAATCAGAAACAGCATATATCTGTCAATCATCAACTGCATTTATCTCAAGATCAAAAGTGTATTGCTAATACAGCAGTGAATTTAAATATTCATTTAACCCCTTTGTGAGGATTAAACACATAGGTATAGACAGACAATTGTGTAATAAGAACAGGCTCTTTTCTTATTTCAACGTTATCTTGCATTGCAGTCTATCTACGGCTCAATTACCTCTCAGTTACTACAAAATATAACCAGATTTAATATGTCCTTTATATAAAAATCTACCTAGTTTTGTGGTGACACAGCTCCTATAAAGGCTATTTAAAATATAAAAAACCATGAAACAGTCTGGCATGTTTGAAGAACAAATGAGAAACGTGTTTCCCAGGCAACTTAAGGAAACAAGGGCAAACCGAGGTAAAATAAACAAAGTCCAATTTCAATATATGGGATGAGATATTTGATATCCAAGACAATAAAACATTTAGTTCTTCGTTCAGCTATTTACAGTGTGTTATTATTTAATATGGAACCAATTAAATATCTTGCAAAACACATGTATCAGTGATACAAATAGAGCAAATTGTGGCACATTAAAAGCTCTCTGGGGTAAAATCATAAATATAAAATGCTAAATGTCTTTTGGGATTGTGCTGCCTGTTTTATGTCAGAGTATATTCTCTGCTCAAGCATGTACAATTAGGCAGCATTATTAAACTGATTCTCAAAGCTTTAATTGGTTTGCTTTATTGAACATAAAAATGTTGTGGTTACAGTTTGCAGCTGCATTACTGAGGTGAATGGATTTTTGCCACAGTAATGTTGTAGTTGGTTCAGCACTAATAATATTAAAGGTAAGTGATGTTAACTCTTCAGATAACTGAAATCTGCTGCCATCAAAAAGGGGCCATACTATAGTTCCCACTCTTAACCCAAAGATAGCAATTGACCCAAACCCTAACATGTTGATCTGATCACCTAGGCCAGTTATGGCGAACCTTGGCACTCCAGTTGCAGAACTACATTTCCAATGATGCTTAGGCACACTGAAGTCCAGTTGAGCATCATGGGAAATATAGTACTGAAACATCTGGAGTGCAAGGGTCGCAATCTCTGACCTAGGCAAACCATAACATGTCAATTTGATCACCAACCCAAACTCTAGCATGCCTATCCTGCCACCAACCCAGAACCTAATACATTGATTTGGCCACCTAGTTAAGATCTAACATGTCAGTTTAGCCACCAACCAAAACATTAACATTTTGATTTGATGACCCACCCAAATTCTAACATGTCTATTTTGTCATCAACTCAATGACTAATATGCCAATGTGACCATCAACCCAAACCCTTACATGTCAATTTGACCACCAACCTAAACCCTATCATGTCAATCTGGCTACCTAGGCAAACTTTAATTTAGCAATTTGACTAACAACCCAAACCTTAACATGCTAATCCAATGACCTACTCAAACCCTAATATGGCAATCCAATGACCAACCCAGACCCTAACATACTAATTAAATGATGAACCCAAACCCTAACTTTAATCCAATGACCAACCAAAACCCTATTAGGTTAATCCAATGACCAACCCAGACCCTAACATGTTAATCCAATGACCAACCCAAACCCTAACATGTTAATCGTATGGGGTAGATGTATCATGCAGCATATGCTGCTGGAAACATAAGTTAAGAAGCAGTGGTCATAAAACCGCTTCTCCTTAACTCGTCTACAACCTCTGAGGTGGCGAACTGCAATCATCCTGATCAGATATGATCAGTATTATTGACACCCCCTGCTAGCGGGGGCAGCATTGCGTATGCTGTCAGCATTTATTGATGTCGGGGGGACATGATCCGCTACAGCGGATCATGTTAGTCCAACATTTGATAAATCTACCCCAATGACCAAACCAGACCCTAATATGTTAAACAATGACCAACCCAAACATTAACATGTAAATCCAATGACCAACCTAACCCCTAACATGTTAATCCATTGACCAACCCAAACCCTAAAATGTTAATCCAATGATCAATCCAAACCCTAACATGTCAATTCAATAACCAACCCAAAATCTAACATGTTAATCCAATGACCAACCCAAACCCTAAAATCTTAATCCCATGACCAACCCTAACCGTAACATGTTAATCCAAAGATCAACCCTAACCCTAACATGTTAATTCAATGACCAACCCAAAACCTAACATCTTAATCCCATGATCAACCCTAACCCTAACATGTTAATCCGAAGATCAACCCTAACCCTAACATGTTAATTCAATGACCAACCCAAAACCTAACATCTTAATCCCATGACCAACCCTAACCCTAACATGTTAATCTGAAGATCAACCCCAACCCTAACATGTTAATACAATGACCAACCCAAAACCTAACATGTTAATACAATGACCAACCCATATCCTAACATGTGGATCTGGCCACATAGGCAAACTGTAACCTACCCACCCACCTAACAAACCCTAACCTGTCAATAATGCAAATATTAATATTAAATATTTAAAATTCATTTAATCCTTAACTAAAGAAAGTTTTGTTAGCTGAAAAGATGTATTTAGCTAATAAAATATAAATAATCTTCCATTTTTGTCATTAGCAAAGCATCCTGTTATGCAAAGTATAATGTTTAAATGGATGTGGAAGTCAGAATTAAACTTCCATCACTCAGAGTGTGCACTATTAACATGCTTTCCATGTTACTCCTATTATCATATTTATCTTTCTTTCAACAAAGGGCGCCTAGAGAAAATAGAAAGTAAAATTGTAAAGTTTTTTAATTGCATGCATCTGAATTATGAAACTATAATTTTTAATTCCTGTCAGTGTTGAGCGGGTTTTTATTTTTCTAATGTAGATAAATGTAATATTATTTAGTTAGGTTCTAATAGCAGATTATTAGTTTAAAGCTAAGCCCATACGTCCCAGCTTTTAAAGGGATAGGAAAATAACAATTAAACTTGAATGATTCAGTAAGAGTATGTTATTTTAAGACCCTTTTAAATTCACTTCTATTTTCAAATGTACTTCTGGTAACCGTTGTTTAAACAGAATATGTACATATCCTACACTAGTGGGAACTAGCTGGTGATTGGTGCCTGCACACATTTGTCTCTTGTGATTGGCTGACTAGATGTGTTCAGCTAGCTCTCAGTAATGCAGTTCTGCTTCCTTAGCAAATAATATCAAGAGAATGAAGCATAATTCATAAGAGAAGTAAATTGAAAAGTTGTTTAAAATTGTATGTTCTATCTGAATTCTGAAAGAACTAAACTTTTTCATGTTTCATGTACCTTTAATTTATTTTCATTTGTTTCTCCTGTGACTGAAGACAATAAAGATGTAGGGGCATATGTATCAAGCTCCGAATGGAGCTTGTTCCCCCGTGTTTCTGGCGAGCCTGCAGACTCGCCAGAAACAGTTATTATAAAGCAGCGGTCAAAAAGACCGCTGCTCCATAACCTGTCCACCTGCTCTGAGCAGGCGGACAGACATCGCCGCAATTCAACCCGATCGAGTACAATCGGGTTGATTGACACCCCCCTGCTGGCGGCTGATTGGCTGCGAGTCTGCAGGGGGCGGCGTTGCACCAGCAGCTCTTGTGACCTGCTGGTGCAATGCTGAATACAGCGAGCGTATTGCTCTCCGAATTTAGTGATGTCTGTCGGACCTGATCCGCACTGTCAGATCAGGTCCGACAGACATTGATAACTAGAGGCCGTAGTCTCAGTTATCTGATGGTGTAACCAGTGACCTAGTAACAATTGGGAGATAGATGAAAAATAATTGGCTCGATTATGAGTCTTGCGTTAGCCTTAAAAAGCAGCATTGAGAGGTCCCAACGCTGCTTTTTAATGCCCGCTGGTATTACGAGTCTTGAAGGTAAAGGTGTACCACTCACTTTTTTGGCCAGACTCAAAAATACTGCAAATCCACTTGCGTCAATTGCATATCCTATTTTTTCAATGGGATTTGCCTAACGCCGGTATTACGAGTCTTCCAAAAAGTGAGCGGTAAACCCTCTCCTGTCAAGACTGGTACCTCATTTAAAAGTCAGTAGTTAAGAGTTTTATGGGCTAACGCTGTAGCATAAAACTCTTAACTAAAGTGCTAAAAAGTACACTAACACCCATAAACTACCTATTGACCCCTAAACCGAGGCCCCCCTACAACGCAAACACTAAAATAAAATGTTTAATTAACCCCTAATCTGCTGAACTAGACATCGCCGCCACTATAAAAAATATATTAACCCCTAAACCCCCGCACTCCCGCATCGCAAACACTAGTTAAATTTTATTAACCCCTAATCTGCCATCCCTAATATCGCCAACACCTACCTACATTTATTAACCCCTAATCTGCCGCCCCCAGCGTCGCCGCCACTATATTAAATGTATTAACCCCTAAATCTAAGTCTAACCCTAACCCTAACACCCCATAACTTAAATATAATTTAAATAAATCTAAAGAAAATAACTACAATTAACTAAATTATGCCTATTTAAAACTAAATACATACCTATAAAATAAACCCTAAGATAGCTACAATATAGCTAATAGTTACATTGTAGCTAGCTTAGAATTTATTTTTATTTTTATTTTACAGGTAAGTTTGTATTTATTTTAACTAGGTAGAATAGTTAGTAAATAGTTATTAACTATTTAATAGCTACCTAGTTAAAATAAAGTCAAATTTACCTGTAAAATAAAACCTCACCTAAGTTACAATTACACCTAACACTAAACTATAATTAAATTAATTCCCTAAACAAAATACAATTAAATACAATTATCTAAAGTACGAAAAAAAGAAAAAAACACTAAATTACAGAAAAAAATAAAATAATTACAAGTTTTTTAAACTAGTTATACCTAATCTAATCCCCCTAATAAAATAAAAAAGCCCCACAAAATAATAAAAAGCCCTACCCTATACTAAATTACAAATAGCCCTTAAAAGGGCCTTTTGTGGGGCATTGCCCCAAAGTAATCAGCTCTTTTACCTAAAAAAAGTACCAATACCCCCCAACATTAAAACCCACCACTCACACACCCAACCCTACTATAAAACCCACCCAATACCCCCTTAATAAAACCCTAACCCCTTGAAGATCACCCTACCTTGAGAAGTCTTCACCCAACCGGGCCGAAGTCCTCAACGAAGCCGGGCGAAGTGGTCCTCCAGACGGGCAGAAGTTTTCAGCCAGGCCAGGAAGAAGAGGTCCTCCAGAAGGGCAGAAGTCTTCATCCAGACGGCATCTTCAATCTTCATCCATCCGACGCGGAGCGGGTCCATCTTCAAGACATCCGACGTGGAGCATCCTCTTCTTTTGACGTCATCTTACTAAATGACAGTTCCTTTAAGTGATGTCATCCAAGATGGCATCCCTTCAATTCCGATTTGCTGATAGAATTCTATCAGCCAATCGAAATTAAGGTAGAAAAAATCCTATTGGCTGCAATCAGCCAATAGGATTGAAGCTCAATCCTATTGGCTGATCCAATCAGCCAATAGATTGAGCTGGCATTCTATTGGCTGATTAAATCAGCCAGTAGAATGCGAGCTCAATCCTATTGGCTGATTGCATCAGCCAATAGGATTTTTTCTAGCTTAATTCCGATTGGCTGATAGAAGGACGCCATCTTGGATGACGTCACTTAAAGGAACCGTCATTTAGTAAGAAGACGTTGAAAGAAGAGGATGCTCCACGTCAGATGTCTTGAAGATGGACCCGCTCTGCGCCAGATGGATGAAGATAGAAGATGCCGTCTGGATGAAGACTTCTGCCCTTCTGGAGGACCTCTTCTTCCTGGCCTGGCTGAAAACTTCTGCCTATCTGGAGGACCACTTCGCCCGGCTTCGTTGAGGACTTCGGCCCGGTTGGGTGAAGACTTCTCAAGGTAGGGTGATCTTCAAGGGGTTAGTGTTAGGTTTTATTGAGGGGGTATTGGGTGGGTTTTAGAGTAGGGTTGGGTGTGTGGGTGGTGGGTTTTAATGTTGGTGGGGTATTGTACTTTTTTTACAGGTAAAAGAGCTGATTACTTTGGGGCAATGCTCCGCAAAAGGCCCTTTAAATGGCTATTTGTAATTTAATATAGGGTAGGGTTTTTTTATTATTTTGGGGGGCTTTTTATTTTATTAGGGGGATTAGATTAGGTGTAATTAGTTTAAAAAACTTGTAATTATTTTATTATTTTCTGTAATTTAGTGTTTTTTTCGTACTTTAGATAATTGTATTTAATTGTATTTAATTTAGGGAATTAATTTAATTATAGTGTAGTCTTAGGTGTAATTGTAACTTATACAAAAACAAGAAAAGAGAAAGGGAGGCGCAAACACCTCTAAATGCAGACTGTATGTACTAGGTATAATTTATTAGGGTATTAACGATGTAACACTCACACTCAGACCCCTCAAACATATGAGGTATGTAAAATCACAGCAAATACAAGGCACTCAAATGTTCCATAACGATGTGTACGTTGCAGCGAAAACAATCCTCCCTCAGTGATCAAATGTTCAATAAGCCACAAAGGATAATGATTAGTTCACTGTAGAAGTACATATATGAGTCTTATAAACATGTACTAAAAATATCGCCAAAAGCTCATACTGCACCAAATTGTCAGGATGAAAAAAGCCGGCTCTCCTACAGCTGGTGTGTACGGCATGGCGTGAAGACGGTGGGCGGGGCAGGCACCCGCCCACCATCTTCATTTAGAGGTGTTTGTGCCTCCCTTTCTCTTTTCTTGTTTTTGTATTAGCTGTATCCAGCCTCCAGTGCTGTGTCTAGTGGGAAGCTGCAACTCCTATATGATGTACTAAATACCTGAAGCAAGCATATCCTTTGTTTGTGTTCATTGGCTCATATCATCTGTGTTATATGCACATTATATGCACTTTATTTGTGTTATATGCACTTTCTATATCATTTGATTTTGATATCGTTTGCACTCACTGAGCGCTCCTATATTTGCACAAGCGTTGTGTTTTGTTGTTATTGTAATTGTAACTTAACTTGTGTTTTATTTTACAGGTAAATCTGACTTTATTTTAACTAGGTAGCTATAACTATTGTACCAAGTTAAAATAAATACAAAGTAGCCTGTAAAATAAAAATAAAAATAAACCTTAAGCTAGATACAATGTAACTATTAGTTATATTGTAGCTAGCTTAGGGTTTATTTTATAGGTAAGTATTTCATTTTAAATAGGAATAATTTAGATAATTGTAGTAATTTTATTTAGATTTATTTAAATTATATTTAAGTTAGGGGGTGTTAGGGTTAGACTTAGGTTTAGGGGTTAAGAACTTTAATATAGTTGCAGCGACGTTGCGGGCAGCAGATTAGGGGTTAATAATTCTAGGTAGGTGGCGGCGACATTGTGGGTAGCAGATTAGGGGTTAAGTATAATGTAGGTGGGGCGGTGTACGGAAAGGCAGATTAGGGGTTAAGAATATAATGTAGGTGTCGGCGATGTTGGGGACAACGGATTAGGGGTTAATAAATCTAAGATTAGGGGTGTTTAAATATGGCGTTCATGTTAGGGTGTTAGGTGTAGACATAACTTTTATTTCCCCATATGAATCAATGGGGCTGCGTTAAGATCTGAACACTGCTTTTTTGCAGGTGTTAGGTTTTTTTTTCAGCCGGCTCTCCCCCATTGATTCCTATGGGGAAATCGCACATGAGCACTTTTTGCCAGCTCACCACTACCGTAAGCAGCACTGGTAATGAGGTGAGATATGGAGCAAAGTTTTGCTCTCCGCTCACTTTTCTGCGGCTAACGTCGGGTTTGTAAAAACCCGTAATACCAGCTTTGTCTGTAGGTGAGCGGTGAGGGAAAACTGCTCGTTAGCACCACACCCCTGTTAACGCAAAACTCGTAATCTCAGTGAAAGTTTGGGAACATTTTAGTTTTAGCTACAAATTTCTGTAAAAAGTTTTTGACTTTCTTATGAAGTCTTTTTATCCATTGGAAAATGGTAACTCTCTTAAAAATACAATTACATTCCAATTTGACTACACATAGCAACTAATCCCTCATGGAAATATTTCTTTGAACATCTTAATGAGTCTTCAAAGCCTTGAAACGTAATATACTGTCTTTGTACATTCAAATCTCAACAAGTTTATAGGTCATTTCTGATTTTTCTATCACTTTCAGCAGGCATTAAGTTAAACATTTTTTCCCATAGATTTATTTCCCCTGTTACTTTACATATTACTGTAGAGTGTTATGTTAGGGTGTATGAATCCATAAAAAATAATAATTAATGTATCCATTTCATTTTGGAAATGTATATTTATATAGGACACAAATTTTTTTCTTATCTTTGTGAGAAAAAAAAAAAAAAACAACAAGTAACATATGTAAGAATACTGTATTGCCTGTCCTTTTTATGAAACCTTTTATGAGAAAATACAATTCACAACGAAGAGTTCTCTGATATAGGACACCCAAACAAGTGAACCTTTTTTTGCATGCACTAGAAAATTCATTTTTTATTTAATTTTAGTCTAGTAACCCAGTAATAGCAACCTCTATCTATATGCACTGTTCATATTTATGAGTAATCAGCTCATGTGATTGGTGTCTTGCCCATGCGCATGCACAGTACCTAATGCCAACTGGCACCCCCAGCAGGTCCCTACAGAAGTAAATCTTTTACTTTCATTAAAGTGTTGTCAAACTCATTTATTGATGACTTGAATGGACAAATCCTCATAAACTACTCAGCAACAAAATGTGTAACATTGTGTATGTTTAAAATCCTCTGATTGGTGCTTAAACTTCCTGCATGTACTTGATTGACAGACAAGCAGATGCATGTTGCATACATACCAGTGGCTTACAATTCTTTGAGATTGGCTCCTATCATTCCAATTTTGAAGTTAAAAATAAATAAAGGTCTAAAAATAAATTTTTTAACTTCAATGATGGAATTACCCATTATTTAACATGATTGATTCAAAATTTTTGTTATGAATAGGAATACAATTCCCCCCATATAAGTAAAAGGTTAATATTATGCTGAGTCTACTAATCCTTAGTATACTATCTTGAAACTGTTGATGCTGAGCACAGAATGTATCAACCAATCAGCACCCAGGTAAAGTGGGTTCCAGCATATACACATTTTGCATTGCAAAGTGTCTAGAATAAGTATTCTGGTGCTTTATAACCTAAGTAAAAAATTGACTTCTACATCCTTTTAAAACTACATCAAGATTGAATAGGAATACTTATATTTCTTCTGTGACAATAGAAGCAAAGAAACACATGAAAAATATTATGGCAGGGAGGAAAGGTCAGAAAATTACCCACAAGTCTATAAATTCTTAGATTCAATTAGCCCAATTGCCATCTAATAGTGATTATATGGAACAGCAGGATTTCTGCATCTGCCTGCTGTGACCTCAAACAAGAAATAAAAATCAATCATTAGAATATTGTGTGGCATTTTTACAAGCACTTTCATAAGAACTTCAGCTGAGTTTTTTTCAGAGTAGCAAAAACAGGAAAGGAGACATTTTAGGACAACTAAACACATCTGAATAGCATAAACAATGCAAAAATACTTAGGGGCCAATTTACCAACAGTCGGACGGACAAGATCCGCTGTATCGATCAGCATACGCTGTCAGCATTTAACATTGCACAAGCAGTTCTGGTGAACTGTTTGTGCAATACCACCCCCTGCAGATTTGCAGCCAATCGCCGCTAGCAGGGGTGTCAATCATCCCAATCATATGAGTTCAGGCTGATTGATGTGCTTCGCCTCAGGGGTGGAGGACGAGTTAAGGAGCAGCTATCCTTAACAGAGGCATTGAGGCAGATACTGAGCTTCTTAAATTGGCCCCTTAGTTTGAATTTTAAATGATTAGTAGATTAGTTACATTTTCCTCCCTAATGCATCATGTGACAGCTATCAGCCAATTACAAAATGTATATACGTATATTCTGTGAATCTTGCAACATGCTCAGTATGAGCTGGTGAATGTATATACAAATATTGTGCACATTTAGATAATGAATATGAATTGGAAAGTTGTTTAAAATGTTGTGCCCTATCTGAATCATGAAAGTATAATTTTAACTTGACTGTCCCTTTAAAGGGACAATAAATACATTTGTATAAGTATATTGTACCTATAAGCAATTAAGTACTGCAAAAGAATAGTTAAAAATATATTTTAAAAACATTGAAAACAGTATTTTTGCAAATCAACAGAGTTTTTCAGTCCTGCAACATAACTTATTTCATTTGCTGTTGTCAATTAGGGACAGATATACTTGAGATAGTGATTAAATAATTAAGGAGTATATCTCATACAATAAGTAACTTGAATGGGACAGCTAGGGAAAGCCCTCCAAACAGGTGGTGCTAGATGCAGACATAGATAATTACGTACAGAAATAAAAGAAAAAGTAGCATCTTTTAAGCACTCTGGGAAACACTAAATTAGATTGGTCCAAAAGAGGACACACAATGAAATGGAGGGGTTCTCAGTCCTCACCACAATCGAAGGGGAAAAAATAAAACAACATTTATTATATCAAGAAAATAAAAAAATGAGAAATATAAAATCACTTAAAACAAGAAATAACATACAGGGACATGATCACAGTACTGTATTGTATAAATCAAGCAGCAAACACCTATACAATCAAATATAAAGCCTAATACCAGAAATGTTCAAAGGAGGTAATTATCCCCATTATATAGTGCAACACAAAATAAAAAGAGCCCTAATATACAGTCTACTGGTAACTATAATATCTCCCTAAGGAGACCCACAAAAAAGGGATTAGTCTCACGTGTTGCTCCTACACAATTGTTTAAAAACACTGGGTATTCCTGTTGTCCTAATCTGGTACTACAAAAGCATCTAGTATAGGGTTAAATCAATAAAGCAAATAGAACATATCAAATACAGCTGCAATACAATACCAAAGACTCCCTGGTCAGGACCTAATCATGTCACAAAGCGTCTGACGCACGTTTCACATCCTGCTTTTTCAAAGGCCTTTGCGAAACAATACTGTGATTTGGACCTTTCATGTCCCTGTATGTTATTTCTTGTTTTAAGTGTTTTTAAAGTGATTTTATATTTCTCTTTTTTAATTTTCTTGATATAATAAATTTTAAGTTTTATTTTTTCATTTTTGCCCTTATATTGTTGTGAGGATTGAGAACCCCTCCGATTCATTGTGTGTCCTCTCTTTTGGACCAATCTAATGTAGTGTTTCCCAGAGTGCTTAAAAGACGCTACTTTTTCTTTTCTTTCTAGATATACATGAGAGTCTGCATCAGTGTAGCAAGTAGCAGGGTCAAAGTTTTTGTTCCTGAAGCATGCAATCCAGCCTTTCGGGTGATATAATTTGTAGAAAAATGACAAATAAGGCAAAGAGAATAATGACCATTATTACTATGCTTTTCCTACACATAATTTAAACATTTTATATGAAATTTAGTTTTGACTTAGCAGAGTTAAACATTCAAATTATATAGGTTTTTCAGTATCCTATGAAAATGCTATAGGAAGCAAATCTGCACTAAATACACTGTGACCGTCACTGTGCCATATTTATTGTAATTACAAATGATTGTGGGAGAAAAATGTTCCTACCCTTAAATAATGCTTCAAAATCACAGATTGGCAAATACAATTAAATTTAACAAGGTTGCAGAAAATGTAAAAAGCTATTAGTTTTATGGAATAGCTTTTCAGAAATTAATGCAAACAATATATCCTTCTACAGCACATCTGCACATCTTACAGAAAACCTCAGCAAACAGTGTTTCCACTGAAGTGGGGAATTCCGGATAAAGATATACAAATAAGTTTCATACTGTCTCTTCATAGATATACACTTCCCGTATCCCACTTGCCTGTATATTGCTACTCTAGGCCTTCTTTAGTGCACAGCAAGGTTAATACAGCATGAGAAATCACCTATGGACAACTGTTACGGTCCTGTTAGATGTAGGATTGACAGCAGCTCGCCGTTAAAATCCTGCACAATCTGTACGTGGCTGGATACAATGGTCTGTGGCGTCACACAATGCCTAATCCTTACTCTCTCTTGACTTACCATGTATATTTTTCACAACTAAGCAGTAATTTTACCCAGTGACTGCTGGTGACTTACAACTCAATAAATGTACCTCTTTAGTAGCCAGTAACACATGTAAAAAGTAAATATTTGACCCCTTTGACTGACCCTCACTACTTTCTGCCTCATGTTTGTAATGCATTGAGACATAGGAGACCTTTTACATTGAACAGTGAGAGACTTTTAAAAAAAATGGATATTTAAAGTAAAAGTCAATCCTAGCATTTGTGAAACATTAGCATTGACCATTAAAACAAATAAAGGGGACTTTAAAGAGGTGACATTTTCAGCTCTTAGCGAATAGTGTGTGGAAAATCCGGCTCCATGGGGCGCCAAGTTGAATTTCCTGCATGGCTATTGGCTAAGAGGTTAAAACATCACCTCTCAAGCAAAACAGGGTTCTGCCGTGGGCTGTCTTAGCAGCTCAGAATGGTGAACGCTTGAAACAAATAAAGGAGCTTTCAACATGAAGTATTTTATACTTCATTAATGAAAATCTCCTTTATTTGTTTCAATGGTCAAGCTTAGCGTTTCACAAATGCTAGGAACGACTTTCACTTTAAGTGTCCAGTATTTATGTGAATATTTTACTAAACAGCCTGCTAAAATACTGGACTGTCTGGTTGAGTATTGGACACCTGACAACCCTAGTCAGATGTCATCAGCACATTAAAGGCTTCTATGTTGTGCATAGTGAAGTTGGTATAGCATCCAGACCTATCTCAAAATATGTTATGGTAAGTAAAACGTTAAAAGTAAAACGAGTGACAAAAAAATCTCTACTGTGAATATAGTGACACTAGTAGATCACTGTATCACACATCTGCATATTTTCATTAGAAAACCTCAGTATACAGTGTTTGCACTGGAGCAAGGGATTCTGGGAAAGGGAAATATATAATTTATTGTGATTGACAAAACACTATCGGGCAGATTTACTAACTGTTAGACGGACATGATCCGCTGTAGTGATCATGTCTGCCCGACATCGCTGTCGGCATTTAACATTGCACAAGCAGTTCTGGTGAACTGCTTGTGCAATGCCGCCCCCTGCAGATTCGTGGTCAATCGGTCTCTAGCAGGAGGTGTCAATCGACCCGATTGTATGCGATCGGGCGGATTGATGTCCGCAGCCTCAGAACAGGCGAACGAGTTAAGGAGCAGCGGTTTTAAGACTGCTGCTTCTTAACTCCTGTTTCCAGGGTGCCTGAAGGCTTGCACAGAAACAGAGGCATTGGGGCTGATACGGGGTTGGTAAATCGGCCCCTATGGATCTGATTATCAATTACTCACTGGCATGGAAATAAAATCATATGAAATATTTGGGGGCTTTTTTTTGTGTGTTTCTCCTTCACTTTTAGAACCTGCATATGCAGATGAACAGCTCTCAAACTAACACTACATAGCAACATTTCTCAAGATTAAACTTGTGTTTCTGAGCTGTAAGGTTTTGAATATCAGGCCTTTTATAAGAAGCCTGCAGAAGTCGAAACTTGAGCATTGCAATATTCTGATTGGTACTGATGCACTATACACTTTATGCACTTGCTTGTCAATCAATCACTTTAGGGACGTACACACCAATCAGAGTCTAGATACACTCCAAAATCAGCACTGTGGGTGTGTTGAGCTGATCTAAGCAGCTTTTTGGTTTTAACAGAAATTACATGCTCTAGCTGAATCATGAAAGTTTAATGTTGGCTATACTGTCCCTTTAATATTGCATGCTCTTTCTGAACCATGAAAGTTTAATTTCACATCCCTTTAAAATCTATTGTAAAGTATTCATAATAAAGGAGCATGTATTGGAAAGCATCAATCAGCTTAACATATATTTTTCTGCTTCTTGTATCTCAGGCAATGTCTCCAGAAATTGTACCGCTGGGGGCTGGTCAGAAATGTATCCTGAAAAATATGCAGATGCTTGTGGCTATGACAGCAACAGTACTCAGACTGAACAGGTATGTAAAGGTTTTTCTGTAATGACTTACATTATACAGAGTATTACTACAGAATCTGTCCTCACATCCAGATGTTTCTATATATGGAAATATTTTTATACAGATCTAATTATCTCCATTTTGCCTGATATAAATATATTGTATCACAAAAGAGCGTTGACTCCTTAATGGAAGCCTGTACATAATAGTTTACAGATACCTTGTACATATAAGTTTACAGATACCCTGTACATAATAGTTTACAGATACCCTGTACATAATAGTTTACAGATACCTTGTGCATAATAGTTTACAGAAACTGTGTGCATAATAGTTTACAGATACCTTGTGCATAATAGTTTACAGATACCCTGTACATAATAGTTTACAGATACCTTGTGCATAATAGTTTACAGATACCCTGTACATAATAGTTTACAGATACCTTGTGCATAATAGTTTACAGATACCCTGTACATAATAGTTTACAGATGCCCTGTACATAATAGTTTACAGATGCCCTGTACATAATAGTTTACAGATACCCTGTACATAATAGTTTACAGATGCCCTGTACATAATAGTTTACAGATGCCCTGTACATAATAGTTTACAGATACCATGTACATAATAATTGACAGATATCCTGTGCATAATAGTTTACAGATACCCTGTGCATAATAGTTTACAGATACCCTTTACATAATAGTTTACAGATACCCTGTGCATAATAGTTTACAGATACCCTTTACATAATAGTTTACAGATACCCTGTGCATAATAGTTTACAGATACCCTGTACATAATAGTTTACAGATACCCTGTACATAATAATTTACAGATACCCTGTTGTACATAATAGTTTACAGATACCATGTACATAATAATTTACAGATACCCTGTGCATAATAGTTTACAGATACTCTGTGCATAATACTTTACAGATACCCTGTACATAATAGTTTACAGATACCCTGTACATAATAGTTTACAGATACCCTGTACATAATAGTTTACAGATACCCTGTACATAATAGTTTACAGATGCCCTGTACATAATAGTTTACAGATGCCCTGTACATAATAGTTTACAGATGCCCTGTGCATAATTCTTTACAGATATCCTGTACAATGTACAGGATATCTGTAAACTATTATGCACAGGGAGTTAGTGGAGTCCCACAGATAAAGACAAACTCCAGATAAAGACACACTCCAGTATACAGTATACTGGAGTGTGTCTTTATCTGTGGGACTCTCTACTCCACTAACACGTACCCCCCATTCGGGTCTCTATTGGATTGGACTGTGGACTTTTAGTGCTTTTATGTTATTTCTGTTTTTTTTTCTGTTCTCTTTTTTATTGAAGTACATGTGACAGAGTTTGCATTGTTTTAAGCTTCACATATATGTTTTTGCACTTATTATATAATTAATTATTTTATGGAGTGTTTATGTAAATGGTCCTGATCAGAATTGAACTAATTCTTGTTGTGACACGCATTTCTTATGTATAGTTGTGCAGGTGACTAAAACTATCACCACATATATATATATATATATATATATATATATATATATATATATATATATATATATATATTTTTTTTTTTTTTTTATTTATATTTTTATTTATATTTTGTTATTTAGGATCCCTCAATTTGTATCCTGTTTCTATTATTAGCGCTTTCCTCTCACTCCCCAAATCCCTTCTGTTTATATCTATATATATTTATGTGTTAATATGTGTATATACACATATATTCATATACATACCGTACGTATATATGTAAACTTTGCTGCCCATGGAATGCGAATGCAAGCTCACGTTTGCATTGCGCTCAACTGCTAATACCAGCTCATAATTTTGCGTTCCACTCGTAATCTGGCCCATAATATTTGATTTCCATAGATGTAGATTGACATCTATTAGAAACAACATTTGAATGTTAAAGGGACATTAAACCCATTATTATTTTTTTGGATTCAGATAGAACATTCAATTTTAAACAATTTTCCAATAGATTTCTGCTATCAAAATATGCTTTATTCTCTTAGTACATTGCTGCATCTTCAACAAAGGATACCATCAGCTGTTAAACACATTTTTGAGCTAATGACAAGAGACATATATGTTAAGGGGACAGTAATGTCAACATTAAACACTATCGCCTAGATTTAGAGTTTTGCGGCCAAAGGGGTGCATTAGCTACGCGTGTTTTTTTCCCCCCACACCTTTTAAATAACGCTGGTATTGAGAGTACTCTGAAGGGCTGCGTTAGGCTCCAAAAAGGGAGCATAGAGGCATATTTACCGCCACTTCAACTCTCAATACCACCGTTGCTTACGGTAGCGGCTAGCTGGAAAAACGTGCTCGTGCACGATTCCCCCTTAGAAAACAATAGGGCAGTTTGGGCTGAAAAAAAAACAGCGTTCAGCTCCTAACGCAGCCCCATTGTTTCCTATGGGGAAACAGTTTCTAAGTCTGCACCTAACACGAACAACGAGTCTAAACACCCCTAACCTTACACTTATTAACCCCTAATCTGCCGCCCCCACTATCGCTGACCCCTGCATTATATTATTAACCCCTAATCTGCCGCTCCGGACACCGCCACAACCTACATTATACCTATGTACCCTTAATCTGCTGCCCACAACATCGTCGACCCCTATATTATATTTATTAACCCCTAATCTGCCGCCCCAACGTCGCCGCTATTTTACCTACACTTATTAACCCCTAATCTGCCGACCGGACCTCACCGCCACTATAATAAATGTATTAACCCCTAAACCGCCTCTCTCCAGCCTCGCAAACCCTATAATAAATAGTATTAACCCCTAATCTGCCCTCCCTAACATCTGTGACACCTAACTTCAAGTAACCCATAATCTGCTGACCGTACCTCGCCGCTACTCTAATAAATGTATTAACCCCTAAAGCTAAGTCTAACCCTAACCCTAACACCCCCCTAAGTTAAATATAATTTTATTCTAACAAAATAAATTATTTCTTATTAAAAAAATTAATCCTATTTAAAGCTAAATACTTACCTGTAAAATAAACCCTAATATAGCTACAATAAAAATAATAATCACATTGTAGCTATATTAGGATTTATATTTATTTTACAGGTTAACTTTGTATTTATTTTAACTAGGTACAATAGCTATTATATAGTTATTTACTATTTAATAGCTACCTAGTTAAAATAATTACAAAATTACCTGTAAAATAAATCCTAACCTAAGTTACAATTAAACCTAACACTACACTATCAATAAATGTATTAACTAAACTACCTACAATTACCTACAATTTTTGTAACTAAATTACAAAAAAACAAACACTAAATTACAAAAAATAAAAAAAGATTACAAGAATTTTAAACTAATTACACCTACTCTAAGCCCCCTAAAAAAATAACAAAGCCCCCCAAAATAAAAAAATGCCCTACCCTATTCTAAAATAAAAAGTTAACAGCTCTATTACCTTACCAGCCCTTAAAAGGGCTTTTTTCGGGGCATGCCCCAAAGAAATCAGCTCTTTTGCCTGTAAAAAAAAACATACAATACCCCCCCCAACATTACAACCCACCACCCACATACCCCTAATCTAACCCACGCAAACCCCCCTTAAAAAACCTAACACTGAGCCCTTGAAGATCTTCCTACCTTGTCTTCACCCAGCCGGGTACCATCCGATCCGTCCAGAAGAGGGTCCGAAGTCTTCATCCTATCCGGCCAGAAGAGGTCCTCCAGAGGGTCCGAAGTCTTCATACTATCCTGCAAGAAGAAGTCCTCCAGAGGGTCGGAAGTCTTCATCCAGGTGGCATCTTCTATCTTCTTCCTTCCGGAGCGGAGCGGGTCCATCTTGAAGCAGCCGGCGCGGATCCATCCTCTTCTAACAACGTCCTAACAGCGAATGAAGGTTCCTTTAAATGACGTCATCCAAGATGGCGTCCCTCGAATTCCGATTGGCTGATAGGATTCTATCAGCCAATCGGAATTAAGGTAGGAAAAATCTGATTGGCTGATTGAATCAGCCAATCAGATTCAAGTTCAATCGGATTGGCTGATCCAATCAGCCAATCAGATTGTGCTCACATTCGGACATCGTTAGAAGAGGATGGATCCGCGCCGGCTGCTTCAAGATGGACCCACTCCGGATGGAAGAAGATAGAAGATGCTGCCTGGATGAAGACTTCCAACCCTCTGGAGGACCTCTTCTGGCCGGATAGGATGAAGACTTCAGACCCTCTGGAGGACCTCTTCTGGCCGGATAGGATGAAGACTTCGGACCCTCTTCTGGACGGATCGGATGGTACCCGGCTGGGTGAAGACAAGGTAGGAAGATCTTCAGGAGCTTAGTGTTAGGTTTTTTAAGGGGGGTTTGGGTGGATTAGATTAGGGGTATGTGGGTGGTGGGTTGTAAAGTTGGGGGGTATTGTATGTTTTTTTTTTTTACAGGCAAAAGAGCTGATTTCTTTGGGGCATGCCCCGCAAAAAGCCCTTTTAAGGGCTGGTAAGGTAATAGAGCTGTTAACTTTTTATTTTAGAATAGGGTAGGACATTTTTTTTATTTTGGGGGGCTTTGTTATTTTTTTAGGGGGCTTAGAGTAGGTGTAATTAGTTTAAAATTCTTGTAATTTTTTGTAATTTAGTGTTTGGTTTTTTTTGTAATTTAGTTTAGTTGATTTAATTGTAGGTAATTGTAGGTAGCTTAGTTAATTAATTTATTGATAGTGTAGTGTTAGGTTTAATTGTAACTTAGGTTAGGATTTATTTTACAGGTAATTTTGTAATTATTTTAACTAGGTAGCTATTAAATAGTAAATAACTATTTAATAGCTATTGTACCTAGTTAAAATAAATACAAAGTTGCCTGTAAAATAAATATAAATCCAAAAATAGCTACAATGTAATTATTATTTATATTGTAGCTATATTAGGGTTTATTTTACAGGTAAGTATTTAGCTTTAAATAGGATTAATTTTTTTAATAATAAATAATTTATTTTGTTAGAATAAAATTATATTTAACTTAGGGGGGTGTTAGTGTTAGGGTTAGACTTAGCTTTAGGGGTACATTTATTAGAGTAGCGGCGAGGTCCGGTCGGCAGATTAGGGGTTAATACTTGAAGTTAGGTGTTGCAGATGTTAGGGAGGGCAGATTAGGGGTTAATACTATTTATTATAGGGTTTTTGAGGCGGGAGTGAGGCGGTTTAGGGGTTAATACATTTATTATAGTGGCGGCGAGGTCCGGTCGGCAGATTAGGGGTTAATAAGTGTAGGTAAGCTAGCGGTGACGTTGGGGAGGGCAGATTAGGGGTTAATAAATATTATATAGGTGTCGGCGATGTTAGGGGCAGCAGAAAATAGTGAAATTAATATCCCATCAAACACTGATGACCAATATACTCATATATTTTTCTACTACTAAGTGATGCATCTGGCTCTTACCACAGCAGACCTTTCCTACTTTAGCACTCCCACGGGTCCTGATCCCAGAACAATATGGCTTCTAGCACACTAAACCGTCCAACAGTGCAGCACGGCTCCTGTCTCACTTTAGGACATGACAGAGATTAACAATGAATATAACTATTTAAAATGGTAAACATGTTGAACTTCAGGACTATTATTGGCAGAAGAAGTTAGGGATGGGGATCACAATGCCTTCCAACTTTTGTGGCTGGGAAGTTGACAGTGACCATTGTCATTTTGTCTGTGGGGCTCAGATCAGGGGGTGGTGATCGCAGGCCGATAGTGGGCTGGGTTGTGGGTATGTCTGGACAGTTGATAGGTTGTCTGGTGGATTTTGCATGTCCAGATGGTCCAGGGGCAGGGCTAAGGGATATCTAGCAACTCAGGTCTTATGACTGTCTCAGAGGGACAGTGTGACAGAGTTTAGAATGAGTAATTGTTCCTATTAGATTTGGATACATTGTGAGATCTGGATCACTGAAAACACACACTGACAATGCTGGCTGAGCTTCAAAAATGGTTATCTGCCGAAAACAAGCACTATTGTTATCACCCCCTATATTACTTGTTAAATGTATGACGTTTTAGTGTCCATAAAACAATGTGTGCCGACGCGTTTTAACCAGGTTTTCTTGTCTCCCAAGATCAATCAGGAACAGTTTTCAATGGGTCACTAGAGTGTGCAGCTAATGACTGTGTAGAACATTGGAGGTCATTTTAAAATATATAACAGTATTTGAGAAACAGATTTTCCTGTAGAAAAACAAAATGAAAATGCTTTTATACTTCTGTACCATGTTCACCAATATTTATGCAGGAGCTACTTTCTACTCCATGCACCAGACGCATAAACTTTCATTTTCTGTTAGTTTTAGATTCAAAATAAAAAGCTTGAACTTTCATTTTTTAATGCAGAAAAAGTTTTTAACATTTAAATACAGTTTTTTCATAAACAGAATATAACATTTTCAGTTGACATGTCCTACCATAAAAGAAAAGCTAACGTGTATGCGATTAAAGTAAGTATGTTGAATCTAGGACAAACATTCAGCATTCTTTCATGACAAATGAATGAATCCAGAGTACTATATTTTTAGCAAATGTGCTAACACTAGGGTTGCCAACCCTCACGTTTTTCCTGGGTTCTCCAGTAAATAAAGAAAGAGAATTCCTATATGTCCCGGCTCCTATCTCCCAATTTTCTCCCATCATGTTGGACTTTTTTTTTTTTTTTTTTTTTAAGACAGCATTTTTTCCCCCGAGCTAAACACAGAGTGTGGGAACTCTCGAGTTGGAGTAGAACTTTACTTACAGAAGATAGGGGTGGGCGAATGTGCTTGGACAATCGAATGTTGATAAAAATAATACTCCATTAAAATTCGGTTTTCAAATATTACTTTTGTTTTCAAATGTTTAGAATTAGATTGAATATCCGCAATCGAAATTTCGAATGTAACATTAGATTTAACAAATACTATTCCGAAGTTCAATAGTTCATGTGGTAGGGAATTTAGTAAATTGATACACAATAGATACAAATATATGTTTCTATTTTGAATATTACATTTAAAGAGAACATAAATATTATTACAAATATATAGAATCAAATTATTAGAAACATTTGAATCAAATATTATATTTAAAGAAAGCATTAGAAATACTATTACATTAAACAAGTGTTAGAATGTTGTACAAACATTTAAAATTCGAAATTAACGAACGAATGTGTTTAAACTTTAATATTACACGTAATACAATTTCATATATGCCCATGGTACGCCTATGTTTAACCCATTTTATGAAAAAACAATTACACTTTGTATTTTGTATTTATAAGTATGCATTTCTATGTGTTTTGTGCATCCAGTGTACTTAGATTATGATTTACGCTGTGCATATTTTAAAGGGCCATGATACCCAAATGTTGAAACACTTGAAAGTGATGCAGCATAGCTGTAAAAAGCTGACTAGAAAATATCACCTGAACATCTCTATGTAAAAAAGAAAGATATTTTACCTAAAAAGTTCCTCAGTAGCCACGTCCCATTGTAAAGGACTTCTAAGCAGCAAATCAGCATGTCTGTCCCGGGACGTCGAAAGGAGCGAGCTTACGTGCACACTCATCTTATTTCCCTATTCAGTTTAAGGAAGTTTACTATGAAATCTCATGAGAGTTAAGTGAAATCTCATGAGATCACAGTAAAAGAGTTCATGACCTCAGCACTGCTGATGCTGATTGGCTGCTGTTCATTTCTTCACTTTTTATTTTTTTTTACCTGCAGCTGGGAGCAGCTGAATATAACTTTTTACACAGAACTTACTCTGCTGAGCTGAGGGGATTATGAGGTAAAATATCTTCTTTTTTTACATAGAGATGCTCAGGTGATATTTTCCTGTCAGCTTTTTACAGTTATACTGCATCAGTTTCAAGTGATTTAGCATATGAGTATTATGTCCCTTTAATACGATTTATTTCGGTGTAATTTACATACATATTTAACATTTTTGATAAAATACGGATTTTTGTGAACAATTTTGTTACGCTTTTTGATGCAACTTAACAATATAATTTTTTCCTGAGTATTTTGTGTGAATGGTGAAATTATTCGTTTTGTATGATTTTTAAATTATGATTTTCATTGTGCACTTTTGTAATGTATGCGTCTTCACCCCATATGAAAATGCAGAATAGGCCCCTTAGCAAGACACCCTTATTTTTTTTTATTGAATTCTGAATAAAAGATACAATCAGCAGTAAGCTTCAGCTTGCATAGGTCCATACCAGTGGTTCCCATCCTGTGGTATGGGTACCCGTGGGGGGTAATTGGTGGACTGGTTGGGGGTACGTGAAAATATTGTTGTTAATGGCGGAAGATGCGGGGGGAGGGTTGGGGCGGCACTCTCAGTGGGTCATCAACTAATAACCATTGCGGAACTGTGGAAGGAAGGAGCGCTCAGCCGGAAAGTGACAAGTGAAGTCCTGGCCTGGCATATAGGCAGATGGGAGCCCCTGCACCTGAAATATGTGGACCGGGTGTGGATGACTCCGGTCTACATATTTATGATCACCCTGTGTCACCAGACAGCTTAGCCTCCTGCCCCACCCAAACCTGTGCCGTGCACAACATTTTGACTGCAAGTGCGCAGTTAGAAGCGGCACTGCAGCAGCATAGCTGCATGGACACGTGTGGTAGAGCCGTGGAGGTTGCGAGTCACACAGGCTAAGCAGGTCTGCATCCCCAAATAAGTTATAGTCAGTGCTGGTAAGTAAAGTACTGCTGCTAGTGCTTGCTTGATTCAGATTGCTTCACTTCCAACTTAAAGCGTCCATAGGGGCTGGGTGCTTAAAGGGACAGTAAACCTTATTGCTGTTTTACAGACCCGCTCTCTGTACTCTGCTGAGTGGGTCTGTTGTTTTTACTGAGCGCATCGGGCCAGCTGTATAGTCACAGCCCGGCCCGACCGCGCCATTAGACACAGTGCAGCTCGCTCCCGCTGTCAGACAGAGCAGGAGCGAGCTGCACTGTGTCTAATGGCGCGGTTGGGCCGGGCTGTGACTATACAGCTGGCCCGATGCGCTCAGTAAAAACAACAGACCCGCTCAGCAGAGTACAGAGAGCGGGTCTGTAAAACAGCGATATTTTTCCAAAATAAAAAGGAAATATTATGTTTTAAAAAGTTTGGCTAATGTAATGTTATATAATTCTGCACTATGTGCAGAATTATATAACATTCTTTTTAAGGTTTACTGTCCCTTTAAAGGACCAGTCAACACAGTAGATTTGCATAATCAACAAATGCAAGATAACAAGACAGTGCAATAGCACTTAGTCTGAACTTCAAATGAGTAGTAGATTTTATTTCTGCCAATTTTAAAAGTTATGTCTTTTTCCACTCCCCCTGTACCATGTGACAGCCATCAGCCAATCACAAATGCATACACGTACCATGTGACAGCCATCAGCCATTCACAAACGCATACACACTTATTCTTGCATATGCTCAGTAGGAGCTGGTGACTCAAAAAGTTTAAATATAAAAAGACTGTGCACATTTACTTAATAGAAGTAAATTGGAAAGTTGTTTAAAATGGCATCATGCTCTGTCTGAATAATGAAAGTTTAATTTTGATTGAGTGTCCCTTTAATATCGATCTGATCTCACAAATTTAAATTATTTATTTTTATGATCATTACACTTTGACTCCCCCAGGCTGTGTTTAGGGGCAACCAGGTAGCTGCCAGGGGCGCCAGCCACACAGATCTGACCTTTAATCCTGTTGATACACGTATAGTCGTATGCCATTCAGTTCTACAAATTTAACTTATTCCCGCACCAACATATCATTTTGTGAAGCATAAAGGAAGAGGGGACAGATCTCAAATAAACAGCCAGAAGGAGCTTCAAATTATATATTGATTGCTATCCACGCATCTCTATTGTTAGTGTATTTGAGGGGGATAACTTGTAATTGTATAACAGCAGCTTATAGAAAAGAGGGCAATTAAGACTGAAATAATAAAAAGAAAGAATTCAAGGGAGATGAAAAAAAAAACACAACATAATACTTTCCTTTATACATAGTTTTTTATTTTTATTTTTACTACATGAAGCAATACTGGTGATATTTGACAGGTACAACACCAGGGGATTGACACCTAAAGGGATAGAAAAGTCAAAATTAAATTTCCAAGAATCACATAGAGCATGTAATTTTAAGACACTTTTAAAATCACTTCTACTTTCAAATTCAATGTAAAAAATAATTTGTTCTTTTGGTATCCATTGTTGAAAATAACGGGTGATTGGTGCCTGCGTACATTTGTCTCTTGTGATTGGCTAACTAGATGTGTTCAGCTAGCTGCCAGTAGTGCAATGCTGCTCCTAGCTCCCACTAGTAGGATATGTGCTATTCTTTTTCAACAAGGAATACCAAGAGAACGAAGCACATTTGAAAATAGAAGTTAATTTAAAATTGTATTGAAATGACCTGCTGTATCTGAATCATGCCAGTTTCATTTTGATGTTCTATCCCTTTAAACTGAAATAGAGCCTTTGTTTTTTATTTACCTATGAAAACTACATATATATATATTTTTTGTAATAGCCTAAGCCCATGTTGGTATATTTCATGACACTATTTGGATGCCAAATATTATTATAAAAAATAAAACGTTACCTTTTTGCAAACTTTGAGTTTCTAACTTAAATTATTTACACACAACTACTGCAGTCATAAGACAAATGGTTGTAAAGCTTCTCTCGGATCGTTTTGGTTCACAAATAGCAAACATGCGTGACTTGACCAGTGTTTTTTTGGCAATTAGAAGGCCGCTAATTGCAGCTGCACAACACATTTCTAATATTCCCGGCAGTGAAGGGCTTACAAGGTTGGCTTTTAAGGATAATATATGCTCTAGTGTTGTAATTACCCTCCCTCCGTACACCTCCAACCTCCTAAATCCCTACCTGATCCCTCCCAAACAACTCTTTACACCCTCCAACACCCTCTGGTCACCAACATATTAGGTACTGGCAGACAGTCTACCAGTACCAGTATGCAGTTTAGCACTTTTATTTTTTATTTTTTTATTTTTTTTTTAAATCCTTTTTTAAATGTATTTATACAGTGTAGATCCTCCCCCAACCTCCCATCACCCTGATCTTCCCTCAAGAACTCTCTAATCCTCCCCCCTCCCACTTCACTCCACCATATTTATTACTGGCAGCCAGTCTGCCAGTAATAAATCATTTGTTTTTTTTATTTTATAGTTTGTTTTTCCTGAAGTTTATTGCAGCAGTATGGAGTGTTCCTGAAGCACAGTTCATACCACTTGCATTTGTGCACTGATATTATGAGCCCATGGTTAGTATGAGTCATGCAGTATAGAGTGTGCTACAATATTCATGTCAGATGACCTGGATGTGAAATTTCCCTCAGATGCACTCTGAGCTTATTTAGGTCAAGTAGTGTTTATATACAGTATATGTACACATACACACACACACACACACACACATGCTTCAATCCAGGGTCATTTTTATTACTTCTTTAGTTCATTAAAATATTTAGATACAGAAAGATAGTCTGAGCTCTCAATACCTTTAACCACTATATTACTATTTCTTTCTAAAGGCTCAGCATTTCCTGACCCACTTTAATGGGTACAGAATTACAGAGTAAACTAATATTTACAAAAAAGAAATTATACAGACTATAAAAGGGGTAAAATGCCTTGCCCATTAGTTAACAGATGATGTATGCCATCTTTATGCTAGCTGTTTTACTGTATAATAGGCTTTGTGAGCTTACATAGTTCATACTTAAAGGGACATGGAAGTCATAATTAACCATCAGATAGAAAACTTTCCAATTAACGTATAACAAATTAATCACTCTCTTGGTTTCTATCATTGACATTTTGCTACTTTCATACTGCTACCATATCGTGCACAATACATGTGCACATTCCTGAGCCTACCTCAGTATGCTTTTATGAGTTTCAACTCAGGAAGCCAAAAGTTAGAAGTAAGTTTGGAAAGTTTTGATTTCTATCTGAATCATGAAATTTTAATGTTGACTTTCAGTTCCTTTAAAGGGACACTCAAGTCAAAATAAATGTTTATGATTCACAAAGAGCAGCAGTTTTAAGACACTTTCCAATTTACTTTCATTATAAAAGTTTGCATAGTCTTTATATTCACACTTTCTGGGGAACAAGATCCTACTGCGCATGTGCACAAGCTCACAGGGTATATGAATACTAGTCTGTGATTGGTTGATGTCTGTCACATGATACAGGGGGCCGGAAAATGGGGAAAAAAATTGTCAGAAAAAAAAACTACTGCTTATTTGAAATTCAGAGAAGGTGTTAAATCATTGTCTTTTTATTATGCACTTGTTAATTATGCAATTCTACTGCATTGAGTGGTCCTTTTATTGAAGTTCATTTGAGTTTACAGCTTCCCTTAAACAATTTGCCATACAGTTACAAATCACTTACAAATATGTGTGAGGTGACTGTTTACTGGCATGTGAATGAGTTTAAGACATCCGTGTATGAGCTTACACGTGTCAGCATTGCAGTATTTGTTGTTATAAAATAATACAGGTAGTATGCACGTGCTCAGTGATAAGACCATTTCTGGGTCATGTTGATCATAGTGTGTTCCACGGGGAATTTAATGTAGTTATTATTCTACACCTACTGTACTTAGACCTGACTACTTATATAAACAATGTTTACATCCGCCTATATCTTAAACATAGGTAAACAAATATATTGCTTTACCAATAAAAAAACCCCAACTTTAAAACCCATGATTTAAAAACAAGTTTTTGATTTGCGTTTAAAAGAAAATCTCTCCATCAAGAGAAAACATTTTAGTCCCTATAGCTTAGAAATAGGTAATCACATCTACTGCTTTACCAGTTAAAAAAAACCACAAAGCAAAACCTGTACTACTCAACATTAAACAAATCTTTATACTATCATGTATTGTACAGCATAACGTTACATCTCTGTTACACCATAAGTAACCTGCAGTCCCAAGCACATTTGCAAAGAGGAAAACTAGACAACTTAATCAATTGTGAAATAGCAAGATGTAACCAGGAGACTAGATCCTTTAAAGGGACAATCGTGTCTTTATAAGGGGTAGGTAACAAGTGGAGTGCTAAATTATTGCTCACCCACAAACAGACAAATTTGCCCGTTTGCGGCCGCCCGATACTTAGCCCCTTAGTGACCAGACCATTTTTTCAATTTTCTTACCCTTAAAGTGACGGTCAAGTTACAAGCACAGCCTCACGGCATTGCATAGACTTATCAAAACGAGCAGGAGTTTAAGTCATGATTTTTTTTAAAATCTATTTATTTTATATAATTTTTACCCCGCCCGCCATCTTGTCTAATTGATTGACAGATGACGTATCCTAAACCAACTAATCCTTGTTTCCCCCCCAGGGTGTTCAGCCCTTTTGCGTAAACGTCACAGCCCGTGGGGAAACAAGGATTAGTTGGTTTAGGATACGTCATCTGTCAGCCAATTAGACAAGATGGCGGGCAGGAGTGCTGCGCTTATCGGCGGAGCAGTTTAAAGGTAAAAATAAAAGAAAATAAATAGATTTTTTAAAAATCATGACTTATACTCCTGCTCGTTTTGATAAGTCTATGCAACGCCGTGAGGCTGTGCTTGTAACTTGACCTTTCCCTTAAGTACCAGGGCTATTTTTACATTTCTGCGGTGTTTGTGCTTAGCTGTAATTTCCCTTTTACTCATTTACTGTACCCACACATATTATATACAGTTTTTCTCACCATTAAATGGACTTTCTAAAAATACCATTATTTTCATCATATCCTATAATTTACTATAATAAAATTATAAAATATGATGAAAAAAAAGAAAAAAAAACACTTTTTCTAACTTTGAGGCCCAAAATCTGTTACACATCTACAGCCACCAAAAAACACCCATACTAAATAGTTTCTAAATTTTGTCCTGAGTCCTAAATTTTGTCCTGAGTTTGGAAATACCCAATGTTTACATGTTCTTTGCTTTTTTTGCAAGTTATAGTACAAGTAGCACTTTGCTATTTCCAAACCATTTTTTTTTCAAAATTAGCGATAGTTACATTTTAACACTGATATCTGTCAGGAATCTCTGAATAACCTAAACCTTTTTTAGAAGACAACCCAAAGTATTGATCTAGTCCCATTTTGTTATATTTCATGCCACCATTTCACCGCCAAATGCGATCAAATAAAAAAAAATTGTTAACTTTTTCACTAATTTTAGGTTTCTCACTGAAATTATTTACAAACAGCTTGTGCAATTATGGCACAAATGGTTGTAAATGCTTCTCTGGGATCCCCTTTGTTTAGAAATAGCAGACATATATGACTTTGGCATTGCTTTTTGGTAATTAGAAGGCTGCTAAATGCCGCTGTGCACCACACTTGTATTATGCCCAGCAGTTAAGAGGTTAATTAGGTAGCTTGTAGGGTTAATTTTAGCTTTAGTGTAGAGATCAGCCTCCCACCTGACACATCGCACCCCCTGATCCCTCCCTGACCCCCCTCAAACAGCTCTTTCCCCTTCCCCACCTCACAATTGTCACCGCCCTCTTAAGTACTGGCATAAAGTCTGCCAGTATAAAAATAAAGGTTATTTTTGTTTTTAGATATTTTTTATTTATTTATATTTTATTTTTAGTGTAGAATGCCCCATTACCCCCCAACCTCCCTGATACCCCCAAACAGCTTTCTAAGCCTCCCCCTCAACCTATTGGCTGCAATCTTAGGTACTGGCAGCTGTCTGCCAGTACCCATTTACTACAAAAAATTGCCCTTTTTTTGTTTAAAAATAAATAAAAGCCCCAATTTCTATAGTGTAGCTGCCCATCCTTAATATTTCCCAAACATTTTTCCCCTCTCCCTCTCCATTCTTTGGCTTATGTGTTGTTAGTTTAACGTACACATGCACGACCCCCCCCCCCCCGCCTCCTTGCACGCTCCAGGAACACAGAGGGGGACAGGATCCATATATTCACCAATGATGGGCCGCCCACCAATGATCTGCACCATTGCTGGCCGATGCAGAGAGGGGCACAGAGTGTCTCTCTCTGAATTGAATGCCTAAAATTTTTTATTACAGGATGCTTCAATATCGAGGCATCACTGCAATAACATGAAAGCTGCTGAAAGCGACATCCTTGGTCATTAAGTGACCGTTTTTGTAGGACGTGCCCTGTACGTCCTTGGTCCTTAAGGGGTAAAAAGGATACTAAACTCATTTTTTTTTTCTTTAATGATTCAGATAGAGCATGCAATTTTAAGCAACTTTCTAATTTACTCCTACTATCAATTTTTCTTTATTTAAAAGCAGGAATTTAAAGCTGAAGAGCCAGTCCATTTTAGGTTCAGCACCCTGGATAGCGCTTGCTTATTGGTGGCTACATTTAGCAAACCAATAAGCAAGCATAACCCAGGTTCTAAACCAAAAATGGTCTGGCTCTTAAGCTTTATGTTCCTGCTTTTTAAATAAAGATAGCAAGAGAACAAAGAAAAATTGATAATAGGAGTAAATTAGAAAGTTGCTTAAAATTGCATGCTCTATCTGAATCATTAAAGAAAAAAAATTGGGTTTAGTGTCCCTTTAATTAGCCATTACAAGTGGCTGGTTATTGCTAACACGAGCGGTAGCAATTAGCACTTAGAAAATTAACCGGAAATCAGATCTCTGGTTAATTTTATAAATCTGCCCCAAAATATTGTCTAGTATAGTTTATTAAAAAATAAGGATGGCAGCATCTTTATTTTTAATAAAATGTCTGCACTAGGCAGTATTTTGGGGATAAAGTTGGTGGGAGTGGGGTGGGAGAAAAAAAACGGCACTGAAATGTGGCTTTACATTGTGGTCAATGGGAACTATGTGTTCCCAGTATATATATATATATATATATATATATATACTTATATTGTTGGCATGAGAACAGGGCTCCCATAGGAGCCTATGGAATCGCGCTCTAATGATCGCAATGCTTCCCAGCGAAGCACTTGTAATATCAGCGCACATTATCATGCGCAGGTATTACACAGTGGTGTGCAAATATTGCTTTCTTCAAAGCGATATTTAGTGCTCCACTTGTAATCTGGAATGCACTGGAACTCCCGCGGCCAGTCGGAGACACTTTTTGATCTATCCAATGAGATTCCTTTACCAGATTTTACAGTTACAGTGGCATTAACCATTCTTCATGTATGTTTCTAAAGTGTTATATCTGTAATTATTGTTTGTCATCGTTGCTAACAGATTCTGTTTTATGTGTGAGATATCATTTATTGGGAACCTCACGTAACCATAGATGTCACAGGCAGGAATATTTGTTTAAAATATAGGTGAAGCAATTCTCAATGAACTTTCTTATTTACTCATATTATCAAATTTTCTTTGTTCTTTTGCTATCTTTATTTTAAAAAATAAGCCAGACGTGGTTCAGACGTGGATTACGCTTGCTTATTGGTGGCTAAATGTAGCCACCAATTAAGCAAGCGCTATCCAGGGTGCTAAACCTAAAATGGGCCAGCCCATGAGCTTTACATTCCTGCTTTTTAAGTAAAGATATCAAGAGAACAAAGAAAAATTGATGATAGGAGTACATTAGAACGTTGCTTAAAATTGCATGCTCTATCTGAATCATTAAAGAAAAAAATTGGGCTTGTGTCCCTTTAATCATTTGTAAAATCTACATGTGTTCACAAACATTGCGGTTTTGTGTTTTATGATTCTTTAAAAATGTCTTGCATTGTGTAATATACATTTTACGTCTTCACATTTCTGTTGTCATTCATTTGCTAAAGACAATGGTTTAACCTTTATTATGAAACATTAGCACACTCTTCTGTTATAAGATTTTGTTTTTAATGTTAGAAAACAAATTGCTTGTATTTAAATTAAATACAACGATGAACAGACCATTTAAGAAAAATTCAATGGTGTCACAAAAAATCGCACCAAGGTGTTATAAGTATACTCTTAATTGCAGTGAGTCATGCAGAATGGGAACAAAGTACAAGACAGCTGGTATCATGACATCATTTGCGATTAAATGTTTTTGTGAAAGTGTTATTTGTAAAAGTGAGACATTTTAAATAGACAGTAAACTCAGCATTTAATACCTCATAAAGGGCCACTTTATAAGTGGAGCGCTACTTTATTTAACGTTTAGCTTTCAACAAAGAATACAAAGAGATCAAAGCAAATTTGATGAAAAATGTTTCTGTTTTCTAAAATATACTTGTACACATATGCTACAAAATGCATATAGTCAAAACTAAACATTCTGGAATCAGAACATGCAAGTTTTTTATTCCGTCTTTCTTTTTTTAAATCTAATTAACTATTATCAAATCTCTTAGCATCCTTTGGTGAAAAACTTCATAGGAGTTCTGGAGCGTGCATTTGTCGATGGTACTCTCTGGCAGCAGTGTTTGCAAGAATGTATAAAACTGTGGCAAACATTGTTGCAAACTTTTCTGCCACTACGTCCTCAAGATGTGCACATAAGCCTACCTGGTTTTACCCTTCAACAAAGGATAGCAAGTGAAAGAAGCACATTTCATACCTTTGTTTTTTTATTTTGTTTTTTGTTTTGTTTTTTATTGCAGACTCTCTCTGGATCATTAAAGGGACAGTAAACACCAATATTTTTGTTGTTTAAAATGGTAGATAATCCCTTTATTAGCCATTCCCCAATTTTGCATAACCAACACATTTATAATAATATACTTTTTACCTCTGTGATTATCTTGTATCTATGGCTCCGCAAACTGCCCCCTTATTTCAGTTCTTTTGACAGACTTGCATTTTTAGCCAATCAGTGCTTGCTCCTAGGAGTTTCACGTAACTGAGCTCAATGTTATCTATATGAAACACATGATCTAATGCCCTCTAGTGGTGAAAAACTATCAAAATGCTTTCAGATTAGAGGTGGCTTTCAAGGTCTAAGAAATTAGCATATGAACATCCTAGATTTATCTTTCAACTAAGAATACCAAGAGAACAAAGCAAAATTGGTAATAAAAGTAAATTGGAAAGTTGTTTAAAATTACACACCCTATTTAAATCCTGAAAGTTTTTTTTTTTTTTACTTGACTGTTCCTTTAATGTTTAATTTTTGACTTTACTGACTATAGAACTTTATTTTAATTTTACAAGATATTGTGGGATTGAGCATATCCTTGCTTTAACATGCAGAAAGAATTGTTTGTCCTTGTGGTTATACACTAAAAATAAGTTAAGGGAACTTTAAATGCTTTAGTTTTACATTAATAAATTCGAAATAATATTTTTTTTTTGTCATGATTTATTTATGTATTTTACCACGCAAGAAGTGGAACTTCGAATATTGCAACCATGTTAACATATTCTACCATAGACTACAATAGAGTGTGCAAACTGCAAAAAAAAAACATACACCAATACTCATCCGCTAACCCGATCACATTTGTTCAAGTGCTTTAAACCCGATATGAATTCAAAATATTTCACATTCCAATGTCAATCTTCTGGTGCATTGGTAACAGTGTATATGGGGTATTTCTGGGTAAAAGCAAGCATGGATACTTGTCTATATGTGCTAATTGGCTGTGCAATAATTCTGTTGCTTTATCTATCTATCTATCTATCTATCTATCTATCTATCTCTAGCTCTCTCTCTCTCTCTCTATATATATATATATATATATATATATATATATATCGTGGCCAGGCTGTTATCCAACGGACATTTGTTCGACTGATGTTTTTGCAACGGATAATAATCCAACAGACAAATGTTCGTCGGATAACAGTCCAGCCACGGCCAAATGTGTCCGATTCTACTTACGCATTCTGTCTGCGAACCGTTAAAAGCACGTTGTGAGGGATGGAACCTATGTTTATGTTAACACAGGTTCTTTTGTCGCCCAAGGCACTGATTAGAACAGAACTTTCTGGAACGTATCTGCCCTAGGCCGAATATACGTTCACTTGGAATATAGTCTCTCGTACATATGTCTGACGGACAAATGTGCTTTGACATTCTGTCCATCGGCACAATTTTTTTTCTCACTTCCTCTTTAACTCAATATATACTATTTTGTAAAATGTTGAATACAGGAAGAATACATTGTTTAAGAAAGTATATAATGTATTGCTTTCAGGTTCTTGAAATATGAAAACCTGTAACAAATGATTACTAGTCTGGTTCTTCAGCAGTAACAGTAAATAGTAGCAGAGTATTTCTGAAACTATAAGTAGCAATGCAAGGTTTATAAGTGGTCTCTACTTATAAAATGAAAAGAGTTTTAACACTTCACTGCGCTATACCTGCTGAAATTAATTAGTATCAAAAAATGTGACTTACAAATTAACAGAATGTCTTGTATAATCTGTTACTTAGTATCCCTAGATATAATGATACAGTGATCTAGTCTGGTTTTGTATCTAATATACCGTTAGAGTATAAAACTTATCATCACATGCATTCCCCTGTAAGGCTATTTTTTAGACAGCTACAAACAAGTTAATACAATTACCCAGTTAGGTTGGAGATAAGCTATAAAAACACGAGCCCCAAATCATAACGACTAGATAAAAAGCGGGTAATTATAAAGGCTTAGGTTATCACATAAATATTGAACGTGAGTTTTTGTGAACAACTTATATGTGCGTAAGCATAGGAGGGGCAATACAGGCAAATATCTAGAAAAAATCAATAGTTACTTGTTAACAAATGCCCCTTAATGTTCTTTGAGCCAAAGGAAAGAGAAATATACATGTATATTTTCAGGAAGAACGTTCAATTTCAAAAACAATTCTTAGTCATTTGTTTTGCAAAAAAGAAACACTCTAAAGTATCCTTTGTTATGTTTTTGATCCTACTTACAGGAGACACCCTCAATTGTATGAGGTAAGTCTAATGCGCAGCTTAGGTAATCCACTGGTAGATTCTTTCTCCGGCTTTTCTGTTCCAATTAGTAGGGTTCGCGCTCCTTTTGAAGTGTGATGTATACTTTCTGGGGGGTCTCTCCGTCAGTTTCAATTATAGGATGAAAAAGAAAGAAAGCAACATAGTGTAACTCTGTAAAACAATTTTATTGAAGTATTGAGAGTACAGAGTGTCTACTTACATGGTGTGACCTCAATCTATATGAGGTATCACATTGACGAAAAATACAATTGAAATTCCAATCCAAACAGTTATGTACAATAAAATGGGGTCATGAAGTTATTTTAGATCCCCGGGTTTGTCAAATGTATCTGTGCCAGAAGTGGAGCAAATACAAAATGCTAGTCCGATAAATATAAGGCTTGTAATCAACTGAATGTATATGAAAGTTTAAAATCCAATTAGAAATTTGGCCGTTAAAAAACGTAGGAGTAGGTAAGCAGTCGGAACACAACACTGTGAAACACCTGATGCGTTTCAAAGCTACTCAGAGCTTTTTCATCAGAGGTAAGTGTTGTGCTTTGGTTCGGGTTGCCCTTTTAAACTTCCCGCCGCTTGCGTGGAAGAAGGTGTGTGTCCCTTCTTCCACGCAAGCGGCGGTAAGTTTAAAAGGTGTTTTATACTCTAACGGTATATTAGATACAAAACCAGACTAGATCACTGTATCAGTATATCTAGGGATACTAAGTAACAGATTATACAAGACATTCTGTTAATTTGTAAGTCACATTTTTTGATACTAGTTAATTACAGCAGGTATAGCGCAGTGAAGTGTTAAAACTCTTTTCATTTAATACCTAATAGCGGCTGATAGTAGTAAGGGATTATGCGTTGTGTCTCTCCTTATACACATACACAGCAGCTTTCCCTCTCTATATACTAATATATTTAAGCGCCTCCTAGTGGCAGTGGAGCGGTCACTCTCACCTGTCACACAAATAATTGCTTTTTTATAAAGGTTTCTACTTATAGCCTCCCTTTTATCTGTTAACTGAGCAGGTAAGTGAATGAGCTGCCTTAAAGAAATTGTTTTTAAAATGTTTATTTGTTTGGACTTGAGTCTCCCACACAATGATATCAAAGTAAAATGAAGTGGCATTACTCATGTCTCAAAATGGCAATAGTCTTACTGGTGCCATCAATATTACTTTTATATGTGCATGACCAGTGCCGCATGAGTCAGCTGCTATTGAGTGGGCGCAGGGAGATGAAACGTAACTCCTTAAATACCAAAAAGGACTGTAGCAATGTGTTGCAGCTCTGCTTGGTGCTTAAGGGATTAATGTTTTCTAAGGCAAAGCTGTTTTACTAAGGAAAGTATTTGAAGAACATATTAAATAGTTTTATTCCTGTGTGTTATTGGTAAGTGCCCAAAATGTATTTTTTTTTTTGTATTAATCTCTAGTAACCTTCCTTTTACATCTGTGTTGCATTTGCAGAATTCCCTTCAGTCGCATTGTAGTTTCATACATTGACCTTTACTAATACAGCAAGCATATATGGATAATACGATAGATAGATAGATAGATAGATAGATAGATAGATAGATAGATGATAGATAGATAATTAAATTCTCATAGTAGGAATAAGTTCAGACTGCATATCTGCATATAACATCTGAAATGTTATCTTTGGTTCAAAACAGCCTGGTGGAGGGCTATCTTACATTGTACTATAAATGTTCTCCTCTTTAATATGCCCCCAGAGAGAGAGAGAGAGAGAGAGATAAGATAATTTTACATTTGTGTATAAAGATAGAGATAAGATAATTTCTGCTTTGTTTGCAAGCTATTCCTTTAAAATGGGTTGTGATTTCAATAAGCAAAAACAGGTATTTCCTATACAAAATAAAAAACTAATTATACCCTGCAGCTGGTATAACAAGTCATTTGAAACAAAACACATTAAAATACAGCTGTTTAAAGGGATCTGAAACCCCCAAAATTAATTTTGTGATTCAGACAGAGCATAACATTTTTTTAAAAAAAGTTTCCACTTTACTTCTAGGCCCCCATTTATTATTGTCCGGATGGACATGATCCGCTATAGCGAAGCATGGCCGCCGCACATCGATAAATGCTGACAGCATACGCTGTCGGCATTTATCATTGCACCAGCAGTTCTTGTGAACTGCTGGTTTCAATACTGCCCCCTGCAGATTCGCAGCCAATCGGCCGCTAGCAGGAAGTGTTAATCAGCCCGATCATACATGATCGGGCGGATTGCTATACGCTGCCTCAGAGGCGGCGTATGAGTTAAGGAGCAGCGGTCTTAAGACCGCTGCTTCTTAACTCCTGTTTCCGGCGAGCCTGAAGGCTCGTGCGGAAATAAGGGGAGGAACAGGGGCCATTCGGCCCTTGTTAAATAGACCCGCTAGTATCAAATTTGCTTCGTTCCCATGATATTCTGTGTTGAAGAGAAACCTAGCTAGGCATCTGGGGCACTACATGGCAGGAAATAGGGCTACCATTTAGTGCTCTTGCAAATGGATAACATTCTTGCAAAACTGCTGCCATATAGTGCTTCAGAAATGGGCCGGCTCCTCAACATATGTCTCTGCTTTTCAACAAAAGATGCAAAGAGAACTGAAAAAAAGATAATAGAAGCTAATTGGAAAGTTTTTTAACATTGCATGTTCTATCTCAATCATGAAATATTTTTTTTGGGTTTCATATCCCTTTAAATTGATACCTGTATCTTTTCTTGAGCAGTATTCGCTACCCCCCTTTTTTTTATTGATTTTTTGTCTACTTTACATATCTGTATTTATTTTATTTTTTACATATAGCAAAGTCCAGCATCACTAAATGTTTCATAAAATACCTTTATTGTTCACATTAGCGTCATGCCATATGTAACGTTTAGGTATAGTACCCTTAATCATGCTGGACTGTGCTATATGGGAGATGGTAGAAGGGTTGGGCAGTAACTGTACTTCGCAAGCTGTACTTCGCTTTCAACGTTTTGTGATTCTTTATTTTAATTTTACTTTTGACCAGTGCCCTTGTGTACCCCTATTCCTGGGGTCTAGTCCTACAAAAAAACTGTGGGAACTCACCAAGACTCCCACCCCCTCACAATTAATATTGTTTTATTTATATATATATATATATATATATATATATATATATATATATGTATATATATATATATATACCCACATACACACACATACTGTATTTATATGTATATAATCTATACATTTTGGTTCATAAAAGCAAATTAAAACCAATGAAGGGTTGAATGATTGCCTTTGGGCCTGAGACTCCTCTTCTGTTTCAGAGTCTAGTCAGCTTAAGGGACAAT
Organism: Bombina bombina; assembly: GCF_027579735.1. NCBI lineage: Eukaryota > Metazoa > Chordata > Amphibia > Anura > Bombinatoridae > Bombina > Bombina bombina. Next base: position 156,753,664 of record NC_069503.1, read on the forward strand.
AGTCCTTTTTTCTGCTAAGGGGAGCTAAATAACCCCAGCGTAAGCCACACAGAAATGTAAGCATCATATGTTACACACAGTGCAGGGTGATCACACAGCAGGACCGCTGACAGGCTTGCATTTAGTGTATTGTAGGAAGTGTTACTGCCCATTACTAGAGGTTCTCACTATCTCTCTAACCAGACTGTGTTCTAGCACACCACCACCAGCAGTAGTGTTTACTGTAGCATTTCTGTTCTCTGTGCAAAGGGAACTTAGTTCCACCTGCAAAAATAGTGCAGGAATCCCATGCATTCCTACTTGACTTTACCCCTGCGGCCTATTCATGTACCTTGTCCTAAGGAAATTTGTGGCAATTTACAAATAAATAATCATTATATTAAAAGAACCACAAACATATGTTGCATACCTAGTAATTCATTGATTACTGGTGCCTAAGGACAACACCCACAGCACTGTTGGGGAAGAGTCACTTATGTCCTGAATGATTACAAAAAAAAAAAATACTTTTATCTGATTACAAAAAAAAGACAGTGAATGACTTTCACATCACTTGATAATGAAAAACAATTAAAATAGAAATAAAAAAATAAAATATTTGTAAGTTCAAATATAATTTAAACTATCAGTTCTCTGTGTGCGTTAGTTGAAACCCTCCTGATTGTTCAGTTCTACATTCATTTTAATTTTAAATGAACCTGAGATGTTAATAGGACAAAGTACATAGGAATCTTCTGGTAATAACACATTGATTGATAGATGCCTAATTCACATGTATCTATAAAGGGACTCACTCTTTTATGGATTCTATTGATTTTAAGTGTGTGAACTTTACATGACCTTCAGCTTATCCAATCAATCTAACAGGATCCACATGCAAATTGCCTCATTTTCATTGATTATTAACATGAGCAAAGTTTATTGATGCATGAAACACGTTTGCAAGGACAATATTAAAATACAGACCATATGTCTGTGTGTGTATATATATATATATATATATATATATATATATATATATATATATATATATATATATATGTATATATTCCCCTATGCAGTAAAACTGTAATCTTTCAGGGGTTAAAAGGACAGTCTAGTCAAAATAAAACGTTCATGATTCAGAAAGTGTATGCGATTTTAAACAACTTTTACAATTTACTTTTAACATCAAATTTGCTTTGTTATCTTGGTATTCCGTTTTGAAAGATAAACCTAGGTAGGTGTAAAAGTATCATTTTGGATTACAATTTCTTGTTGAATTCAGACTTAATATCTAAACCAGTTTCTTGGGACAAATGAAACTAACTGGAGATGGCATCTCTGAACAGAGCTAAACCCTAACCCTAACACCCACTAACTTGAACATAATTAAAATAAATCTAAATAAAAAGTAATATCATTAACTTAATTATTACTATTTAAAACTAAATACTTACCTATAAAATAAACCCTAAGCTTGCTACAATATAACTAATAGTTATATTGTATCTAGCTTAGGGTATATTTTTATTTCACAGCTAAGTTTGTATTTATTTTAACTAGGTAGACTAGTTAGTATATAGTTATAGTTATTAACTATTTACTAACTACCTAGTTACAATAAATATAAATTTACCTGTAAAATAAAACCTAACCTGAGTTACACTAACACCTAACCTTACACTACAATTAAATAAATTCCATTCATTAAATACAATTAACTAAATTACAAAATAAACCCCACTAAATTTAACAAAATAAAAAAGAAATGATCAAATATTTAAACTAATTACACGTAATCTAAAAGCCCTATCAAAATAAAAAAGCCCCCCCAAAAAATAAACCCCCCCAGCCTAAACTAAACTGCCAATAGCCCTTAAAAGGGCCTTTTGCAGGGCATTGCCCCAAAGAAATCAGCTCTTTTACCTGTAAAAAAAAAAAATACAAACAACCCCCCAACAGTAAAACCCACCACCCACACAGCCAACCACCCCAAATAAAATCCTGTCTAAATAAACCTAAGCTCCCCATTGCCCTGAAAAGGGCATTTGGATGGGCATTGCCCTTAAAAGGGCATTTAGCTCTTTTTTAGCCCAAGCCCTAATCTAAAAATAAAACCCACCCAAAAACTCTTAAAAAAACCTAACTCCCGAAGATCCACTTACAGTTTTTGAAGACCCGACATCCATCCTCATCCAAGCGGCAGAAGTCCTCAGCGAAGCCGGGAGAAGTTTTCATCCAAGCCGGCAGAAGTCTTCATCCAGACGGCATCTTCTATCTTCTTCATCCATCCGGCACGGAGCGGCTCCATCTTCAAGACATCCGGCGTGGAGCATCCTCTTTTTCCGATGGCTAACGAAGAATTAAGGTTCCTTTAAGGCACATCATCCAAGATGGCATCCCTCGAATTCCGATTGGCTGATAGAATAGTAGAAAGCATAAAATCTAAATTATCAACTTGATTACTATATTATTTTAAACATTTTTTGGGTGGATGGTATTGTCAGTGTGTTTTTCCAGTAATCACAATCACAAAATGTTCTGCTGTTAATACCCATTAATGCCTCCCGAAAACAACACAAAATCATTATCTGCTTCATTAATCACCAGATTTCATAATCAAAAAATCAGATTTGCACGATAACGATTATATGGTTTAGCAACAGTTTGAATTGCCTGTATTTTGATTGATCACTTTTAATAGCTTGCACTGATGGTTATAGGTAAGGAGAGAGAGAGAGAGAGAGAGAGAGAGAGAGAGAGAGAGAGAGAGAGAGAGAGAGAGAGTTTTGTAGATTTGTTTATATGCACAACATTTTTTATTTATTTTTTACTAAAGTTTTCAATTATACTATTGCTGATTAAAAATTTGTCTTAAAAGGTCCCAATTATACATGTTAACTGCTGGCATGTATTACATTATTTTTTTTTAAATCCTTTATCTTTATTTTGTCATTTAAAATAGCTACCTTTGCCTGCCGTTTACCCACTTGTGCTGAAAAATTTCCAGTATATAAGTACTTATTGTAGAAAAGCAATGTAAGCAATAAGGTTTAGACAAAATCCCAGTGGGAAGTGGGAGAGAGAGGTATTAAAATGTTTATTTTCAATTGTTCTAAATATGGGTCTTTGTATACATAGTGGCAGATAAGTTCAGGAAGACTTTGTGTGTGTGTGTGTATAGAGAGGTAAGATAATGGGGTCTGCTCTCCATGCAATCTCAACCCATTTGATTGAGTTGTTTAAATTAATACATTTTGTAATAAATATTTTTTTTGTTTTTTCTTATTTTGTATGTCCTATACCTGTTGTTTCTTTTGAAGTGCAGTGTGTTAATATTTAGTTTTTTTTAAATCATCTGATTATGTATAGTTGCATACCTCCCAACATTTCAAAATTCAAAAGAGGGATCCCCCCCCCCCCCGCGGCAAAAAAAAATTTGAAATGTGGTGGGCAGAGGAGCTGGGGCGGGGCTTAAAAAAATCATAAGACCAAAGTAATATAAATAAAATTTTAAATAAAGGCATATCTTTTAATACTCTTAGGCAGCAAATCAAACACAAGCTCAAACCACTGGTATAGCTATGTGAGCTCTGTATTTAATTAACCTTTGCAGAGACTGTGCTAAATATTTTTATTTTAATTGGACATTTAATAATAGATTCTTTAAAACTGCTCTCTGCTTTCCTCATTAATATTCTAGATTCTGGCCTTTAATGTTAGCAAAAATGCATAGTAACACACTACATAGCATACACTTACACATGCAGATACACATACACTACATTGCATACACTTACACATGCAGATACATATGCACACCATACTACATAGCATACACTTACACATGCAGATACACACACACTACATAGCATACACTTATACATGCAGATACACACACATTACATAGCATACACTTATACATGCAGATACACACTACATAGCATACACTTATAAATGCAGATACACACACACTACATTGCATACACTTACACATGCAGACACACACTACATACCATACACTTATACAGGCAGATACACACACAATACATAGCATACACGTATACATACAGATACACACACACACACACACACTACATAGCATACACTTACACATACAGATAAACACACTACATAGCATACACGTATACATGCAGATACACACACACACACTACATAGCTTATACTTATACATGCAGATATACACACTTCATAGCTTACATTTATACATGCAGACACACACACTACATAGCATACACTTATACATCCAGATAGACACACACACTTATACATACAGATACACACACTACACAGCTTACACTTATACATGCAGATACACACACATACACACTAATAGATACAGATAGACACACACACACTACATCATATATGGGTATCTGTAACTCATTGTATGGGGTCCTGGGGTTGGCAAGCACATTAGCTGGCAGTCTCAGGCTGCCACTGTTTGTTAACCTGGTGTTAGCACTGCTCATCGAATGAAACTGAAGGCATGCTAGTATTATCACCAGGTGTAGACGTCATCACTACCAGGGGTTAGAGGTCATCATTACCTGAGGTCAGAGGGTATACAGCCTTCCTACTCCAGCTTAACCTACACACCATTACTTTTCCACAAGGAATCTATAACCCTGGGAGAGAAAAGCCAGCTACTTCTGAGTATGTGCCCAATAGAATAAAAAAAAATATAATAATAATTTTTTTTTAAAATGCATGGGGCAATGCGGGACAGATGGCTAGCAACCCGGGACAGCGGGACAGACCCCTAAAATCGGGACAGTTGGAGGGTATGCGGTTGTGATGATTACTTTGTTTGCATTTAGCCTTTAGTATACTCTCTTTTAATGGATTTTAGAATATAATCCTCCTTTTGTAACTAGAAACATAGAAAGAAAATCTAGTACACAGTGCAAGTAATTATCTAAATCTAATAATAGAATAAAAAAGTGTGTAAGTATCATTCTATTATACATATATAAAGGTGTTATAGTAAAAACTGAAGTAGTTAAACATAAATTGTGCTTTCTCTTTGTAGCGCTTTTGTATGGTTGTTAAAAAAAAAAAGAAGAAAATATACACTGAAAGTAGCGTAATCTGCTAAACTTCAGTATATCATTATTTAATATGTGCCTCCTACTCCCTACTAACTTTCTCTCCTCAATGAAGTTTCCCTTTCTAGCGACTGTGTTTATGTGTGTATATAGAGAGATGAGATGAGATAATGGGGTCTGCTCTCCCTGCAATCTCAACCCATTTGATTGAGTTGTGGTTTAAAGGGACATTACCCCCCCAAAAAAAGAAAAGTCAAATTCACTTCTATTCTATTATCTATTTTGATTCATTCTCTAAGTATATTTTGTTGAAGAAGCAGCAATGCACTACTGGGAGCTAGCTAAAGTGAATATAAAATTAAATGAATGAGTGCCCGGTTTTTAAAAATACTATTAAAAGCAGGGCCACTTTCATTCATTAAACTTTACATTGCAGCATTTTTTTTTTAAATACTTACCTTTTTCTTTAGGAAACCCAGACCGGCGATCCTCCACCCACAACTCCTCTGTACAGCAATAATCAAACCGTCTTCCTCCAATCATGGCGTGCTCTCCCTAAAGAAGTTTTTCATGTTTTCAGCTACTTGACTGCAAAGGGCTCCAATGCACATATATATATATATATATATATATATATATATATATATATATATACATACATATGTATTTATGTGTTTATATGTGTATATGTCATATGTAAATACATATATCATCTATCTATTATTTTTCCCCCTTCTTCCAATGTCTCCACCCCCAAAATTTCTATAACTGTTGATAATTCCATCATTACCCCTACCCCGCACGCCCGATGTCTTGGGGTCACACTTGACTCAGATCTTTCCTTCACTCCTCACATTCAGTCCTTGGCTAAAGCCTGCCACTTCCACCTTAAAAACATTGCTAAAATTAGACATTTCCTTACACAAGATACAACCAAGATTTTAATCCACTCTCTCATCCTTTCCCGCCTCGACTACTGCAATTCTGTCCTCTCTGATCTACCTAGCTGCCGCATAGCTCCTCTACAATCCATTATGAATACCTCTGCCAGGCTCATCTTCCTTACTCGTCGCTCTTCATCTACTGCACCTCTCTGCCAATCCCTTCACTGGCTTCCTCTTGCCTCTAGGATTAAACATAAAATCCTCACCCTGACTGCTCCCCCCTACATCTCAGAACTTGTCTCTAGATACTCTCCCTCAGCTCAGGATCTCCTCCTCTCCTCCTCTCTTGTTACTTCCTCACATTCACGTTTACAGGACTTCTCCAGACTGGCCCCCATCTTGTGGAATTCCCTGCCTCGCTCCATAAGACTCTCCCCTAGTTTTAACAGCTTCAAGCACTCCCTAAAAACTCTACTATTCAGGGATGCATACAACCAACACTAACCTTTCCTAACGCCATTGCTTTCCCCTGAACCCCTTAGATTGTAAGCCTATGGGCTCAGCTGTTTACAGATCGCTTCATAAGAGCCGACTACAACAGTGAAACTCTCGGCAGGGCCCTCTACCCACTTGACCCCTACAAAAGCTATCCTGTACACCGACTATGTTTACAGCGCTGCAGAATCTGTTGGCGCTCTACAAATACCTGATAATAATAATAAAAATAATAATAATCTATCATCTATCAATACATATACACATTAAAGTGAAGGCAAACTTTGGTGAATGAAAGCGCGTTTTTTAAAAATACTATTAAAAACAGGGGCACTTTCATTCATCAAAGTTTACAAAGCAGCCGTTTTGATTAAAAACTTACCTTTTTTCTTTTCACAGTCAGAGCAGCTTCCCCCTCCTGGAAATCCTCTCTTCACATGTCAGCAATGACAAATCCGGCTTCCTCCAATCACGGCTTTCCCCCCAGGGTAGTCACTTAACTAACAGTTTCCCTCTATCTCCTCACTAATATCATTCTCACCTTTGCATGCATGCATGTATTAGGTGCTTGTAAAGCGCGGCTAATCACCCGTAAGGGTCTCACGGCGCTGCTCATTTTATCGACCTCGGAAGGATGAAAGGCTGAGTGGACCTCACCGGCGATCGAACCTGCAACCCTTGGGTTGCTACAGAGCTCAGCCACAGTGCCTTAGCATGCTGAGCTATCTGTCCGGCAGTCCCCACCTCCTGTTTTCCCATCCTCCTACCCATCTAGATTGTAAGTTCCCATGGGAATAGGGCCCTCAATTCCCCCCTGTATTTGTCTGTAAAATATTATCTTTTATCGTATTGTTATCCTTGTACCCATGGGCAGCGCTGCAGAATCTGCTGGTGCTTTATAAATAGAGAATAATAAATAAATAAATATGTTAAAGCCCTTTGAAGTCATTTTTTTATGAGACCTTATAACTTTTTAATGCAATTTATTTTGTATGTGTTTTTTGCAACTGCGTTGTTGAGCGTAACAGTTAACCAGAGCTCTAAAGTTGCTCTAACCAAAAGCATTAAATTCAATTTTGTGCTAGCGAATGCATTTACTTTATCAGGTTCTGTTAACTTTAGGTATTTTTATTATATACCTAACTGTCACACATTAAATATCAACATTTTTTAATTAATGTGATTATTGAAGCAAATTGAAAAGCTGTTTATATTTAAAATCTCTATATGAATCATGAAAGTTTAATTTTGACTTTACTGTCCTTTGAATTAGTTCCATATTATGTTTTCAGTACCTATTATCATATACACATTAACCCTGACTTTGCATTTTATTTGCCTATTCAGTTAGATATTTTGTTGTGCTACCTGCTTATATCATTTATCTATGTGCTGAATTAAACAGTCCTGGTTATAAATGGTAACCGCAAACCTTTTTACAACTTCCTTTTAATCTTATACACAAAACTTCTGCTTCATATTCAAAACTTCATGCAAAGTTAGACTGAGAAACATTATGCTATTCATTATTATAGTATTGTAGTCTTGCAGTTATTAAAATGGCTCATTTTGAATTTAAGGAAATATGGAAACCAAAATGAAACTATCATGATTCAAAGTGTAGAACTTAAAGGGACAGTCTCGTCAAAATTAAAGCTTCATGATTGAGACAAACAGGTAAAACTAACAGAAAGGGCAGCCAATGAGCAGACGAGCTGAATGATCTCAGTAGAAATTGACTAATCTATAAGCTGTAGTATTCATTTAGCCCATATTTTTGTCTTTTTTGCAAATGTCAGAAATAGCGAGCGTATTACGAGTTGAAGGTAAATAGAAATGCGTGAGCACAAACGTGATATACGTTCATAGGGTTAGACTTCATTGCTCTCGTTAACTGTTATGCAAGACTAAAAAGTTGCACAAAACACATAAAAATACATTGTACAGTACAGTAACACTGATATTAAAACTGTTTAAAAATAATTATTTAGAAAAAACAAATATTGCATGAAAGAGTTATAAGGCCTCAAAGATATGGGGTCTCAGGTGTTGGAAAAAAAGGCAGGCAAAGGGCTTTAATACAGAGATACATACATATATATATTGATGTGTTTAATTCTGTTTGCACTGTATATATATATATCACAGACATAGCTGATGTAACCTCTTAGGAACCATCTTGCTTATCTTTGGGACATTTGATAAAGATGCCAGTTAGGCATCGAAACGTCATGTTTACCCCTACTTTTTAATCTTTTGTATCATTAAAAGTTAATTTTTATTTATATAGAAGACCAGTGAGTGCCGTCTTTTTTTGCACAGTATATATATATATATATATATATATATATATATATATATTAATATTTATTAAAGAATAAACAGAACATATTCTGCTATGTGAAGAACATTCCATGTCAGGTTAGCGCACCTGGTTAAACACAATCAGGTTTGCGCTAGTATCTGTGTTTGATCCCCCCCCAACTTTTCCCACTCTATTAAAGTTTATAAGGGAATACGTTAATGCGTTCGCAATATTCAAAGTTTGTCTCTTTGCACGCGTTGGTTTTTTGCACACATGCAATTCAACTTGTAATACAAGTGCAAACGAACGCGCACAAAAAGCCTCTGTCTAGCGAAGTTAACGCGGGAGCGATAATTTGTGCCACACTCATAATATAGTCCTAATCTCCTTTTTCATTTTGCTGCTTGCTTAAAGGGCCAGTAAACCTAGCAAATAATGTTATATAATTCTGCACATAGTGCAGAATTATATAACATTAGCTTAACGCCAGATTTCTAAAGTGAAGGGTTAAATAGATATCTTGCAAAGAAAACAGAACGCCGCACCTGACTCTACTAAACGGGTCTGTTTCCTTCTCTAAAGTGCATTGCGGGCAGGCTGTCTAGTCACAGTGCGCCCAATCGCGCTATTAAACTCAATGTAGCTCACTCCCACTCTGGTCTGGTAGTGGGAGCGAGCTACGTTGAGGTTAATAGTGTGATCGGGCCGGCTGTGATTAGATAGCGTGCCCAGGTACGCTTAGGAGAAGAAAACAGACCCGCTCAGTAGAGCCAGGAGCGGTGTTCCTGCACAATTATATAACATTATTTGCTAGGTTTACTGGCCCTTTAAGATATGTGTCTAAAAAAAATGTACTCTCACCACAGTTTTTCTGCATTATTTTTTTATTTCTAGCTCATATCCTCTGTCCTGTGCAGCTAAACTGGTTTAATTTCTTGCCATTCCCCCTTCAATGTATTTCCCCTGGTATCTACATTTCTTTCCCTATACCTGATGCTGTGTGCTACTTAAAGAGATCTAAAACACCTCTGCTTCATTATAGTAATAAAAAAGCACTAAGCAGTGGGTTATACGAAATAGAAGTCATTGTAAAATATAACATGTATCATTTAAAAAGGATTTGTTAACTTTAATTAATTTTTTAACTTCCTTTTACAGGGTCTATAACTTTTTGTCACAGCTGCACAAGGGGCTGTGGTTTTTACAGTAAGGCAAATGAGTTTCTTTTCTTTTGAAGTAGTTGCTAGGAGACACATGCTCTAGTTCCATTCACTTTCATGCTCATGCTTAGTAGAATCATGTGACACTAGAACTGAAGTTTTGTAATAATAGCTTTCTTATTGATGAGTGCTAATTTTGCAAGAAAACAAGTAAGTTTTTTTCACAATCATTTTTTTTATGTTTACTTAGATTTTTTTTTTTTTACTAAAGTATTACTGTTTCATGTCCCGTTAAGTATTGCTTCCCCTCCAAAGCAGTGTTATATATAAATATATTTATATATTTATTTATATATTATTTATTTAGCTTCTTTTCATGTAATTTAGCTCTGAAATTTTGAGCAATTATTAATTATCAAAGCTTGAAATTGGCTTTATCAAATAGTAACTGAAAAACAATTCCTTTTTTTTTTTTTTTAAACTTGATTGTGGCTAGACTTGTTGTCTGCAGACTAAAGCCCAGATTGGCTCCTCCAAATAAGGTGGGTGGAGTTTAGCTATTGAAACATAATTACAGTAAAAAGATTGTTCTTTTTAAAAAACAAACAAACAAAAAATGTTGATATTCTATAGCAACGCAACAGAAATAACATGGTATTAACTGTCCCTTTAATGTACACATTACAAAGTCAAAATTAATCATGCATGATTCAGATAATCACTTCTCTTTGCTTTATTCTCTTGGTATCCCTTGTTGAAAAAGAATAGCACATATCATACACTAGTGGGAGTAAGCTGCTGATTGGTGCCTGCACACATTTGTCTCTTGTGATTGGCTAACTTAGATGGCTTCAGCTAGCTGCCAGTAATGCGATGCTGCTCCTTCAGCAAAGGATAACAAGATAATGAAGCAAACTTGATAATAGAAGTTGATTGGAAAGTTGTTTCAAATTGTTTGTTCTATCAAAATCGTGAAATAAAATTTTGGGGTTTTCTGCCCCTTTAAGGTACCCAGTAATTTCTGAAAACAAAGTTGAAATTGTAAATATGATATAAAAAATATGAAGGGTTTTCTATATTTGTTACATTTTTGTTTTGAAATGAGTTTCACAGCATTGGAGATGCAATTAGAACATGGCTTGAGTCAGTCTTTGTAATTAATAACATGTTATAAAAATAATTGAAATATTCTTGTTTTCTCTCTCGGCAGACTGCATTTTTTGGGATGATAAAGACTGGATACACGATTGGACATAGCTTGTCTCTTATTTCCCTCACTGCTGCAATGATCATTTTATGCCTCTTTAGGTAAGACTTCTGCAAATGATTGTGCATAAGTAAATGCCTGTTGTTAAAATAAGGTAACATATGAATAATAGACAGTGAAATATAGAAGAGAAAGAAGAAAAAGGTGCGCAGGGCCAGACTCAAGTGAAGGGTTTTTATTATAAATTGCTACACACGCAAAACAAATTGCACTTACTAGATTCACAAATAAAACAAGCATTCAAGTGGAACGCTGTGTTCCTACAGCTACTTTGTCTCACACAAAAGGCATAGTTGATCTGCCAATTAGCCACAAACAACGTCAGGCACAGGTTCCGGATCCTCTGCACAAACTCTGTGTGGCTGGTGGGGACAGAAGTGGCTTGTAAGTCACTATCACCTCCAGGTGATATGCAAAGCCTAACGCGTTTCCCCCGAACTGCGGCCGGGCTTCTTCAAGAGGCAAGTTAAAAGAATGAATATCCCCAATAAAGCACCTTTTAGATTTAAAGGTATAATGTCCAATCATAATCGAGGGGTGTGTTCAATAACCAATCATAGTAGGAGGTGTGTCTGGTGTTCCGTCAAAAAATTACATCAAAGGTCTGACATTTCATATACTATACATTACAAAGCCTGTAATAGAATGTATCTATAAACAATTTACAACGTTTTAAAATTTAAATATTAAGAGGTTTGACATTTGAAAAGTTTGACATATAAAAGTACGTAAAAAGCATACGGCTAGATTTAGAGTTTTGTCGGTAACGACCCGCGTAGCTAACGCTGGCTTTTTTCTGGCCGCACCTTTAAAATAACTCTGGTATTGAGAGTCCACAGAATGGCTGCGTTAGGCTCCAAAAAAGGAGCGTAGAGCATATTTAACGCAACTTCAACTCTCGATACCAGAGTTGCTTACGGACGCGGCCAGCCTCAAAAACATGCTCGTGCACGATTCCCCCATAGAAAACAATGGGGCTGTTTGAGCTGAAAAAAAAACCTAACACCTGCAAAAAAGCCGCGTTCAGCTCCTAACGCAGCCCCATTGTTGTCTATGGGGAAACACTTCCTACGTCTGCACCTAACACTCTAACATGTACCCCGAGTCTAAACACCCCTAACCTTACACTTATTAACCCCTATTCTGCCGCCCCCGCTATCGCTGACCCCTGCATATTATTTTTAACCCCTAATCTACCGCTCTGTAAATCGCCGCTACTTACATTATCCCTATGTACCCCTAATCTGCTGCCCCTAACACCGCCGACCCCTATATTATATTTATTAACCCCTAATCTGCCCCCCACAACTTCGCCTCCACCTGCCTACACTTATTAACCCCTAATCTGCCGAGCGGACCGCACCGCTATTATAATAAAGTTATTAACCCCTAATCCGCCTCACTCCCGCCTCAATAACCCTATAATAAATAGTATTAACCCCTAATCTGCCCTCCCTAACATCGCCGACGCCTAACTTCAAACATTAACCCCTAATCTGCCGACTGGAGCTCACCGCTATTCTAATAAATGTATTAACCCCTAAAGCTAAGTCTAACCCTAACACTAACACCCCCCTAAATTAAATATAATTTAAATCTAACGAAATTAATTAACTCTTATTAAATAAATTATTCCTATTTAAAGCTAAATACTTACCTGTAAAATAAATCCTAATATAGCTACAATATAAATTATAATTATATTATAGCTATTTTAGGATTTATATTTATTTTACAGGTAACTTTGTATTTATTTTAACCAGGTACAATAGCTATTAAATAGTTAAGAACTATTTAATAGCTAAAATAGTTAAAATAATTACAAAATTATTATAATTACCTTGCCAGCCCTGAACCCTTTGCGGGGCATGCCCCAAAGAATTCAGCTCTTTTGCCTGTAAAAAAAAACATACAATACCCCCCCACCAACATTACAACCCACCACACACATACCCCTAATCTAACCCAAACACCCCTTAAATAAACCTAACACTAAGCCTCTGAAGATCTTCCTACCTTATCTTCACCCTGCCAGGTTCACCGATCCGTCCTCGGAAGTCTTGATCCAAGCCTCGGAAGTGTTGATCCAAGCCCAAGCGGGGGGCTGAAGAGTGACGTCCATCCTCGGGCTGAAGTCTGGATCCAAGCGGCGACTGAAGAAATCCATCCTCGGGCTGAAGTCGGAAGTCCATCATCTGGATGAGGTCTTCTATCAAGCCGCATCTTCAATCTTCTTTCTTCTGGAGCGGAGCGGAACCATCTTCTTCCAAGCCGACGCGGAACATCCTCTTCAACCGACGACTAGACGACGAATGACAGTTCCTTTAAATGACGTCATCCAAGATGGCGTCCCTCGAATTCCGATTGGCTGATAGGATTCTATCAGCCAATCGGAATTAAGGTAGGAATATTCTGATTGGCTGATGGAATCAGCCAATCAGAATCAAGTTCAATCCGATTGGCTGATCCAATCAGCCAATCAGATTGAGCTTGCATTCTATTGGCTGTTCCGATCAGCCAATAGAATGCGAGCTCAATCTGATTGGCTGATTGGATCAGCCAATCGGATTGAACTTGATTCTGATTGGCTGATTCCATCAGCCAATCAGAATATTCCTACCTTAATTCCGATTGGCTGATAGAATCCTATCAGCCAATCGGAATTCGAGGGACGCCATCTTGGATGATGTCATTTAAAGGAACTGTCATTCGTCGTCTAGTCGTCGGTTGAAGATGGTTCCGCTCCGCTCCAGAAGAAAGAAGATTGAAGATGCGGCTTGATAGAAGACTTCATCCAGATGATGGACTTCCGACTTCAGCCCGAGGATGGATTTCTTCAGTCGCCGCTTGGATCCAGACTTCAGCCCGAGGATGGGCGTCACTCTTCAGCCCCCCGCTTGGGCTTGGATCAACACTTCCGAGGCTTGGATCAAGACTTCCGAGGACGGATCGGTGAAACTGGCAGGGTGAAGATAAGGTAGGAAGATCTTCAGGGGCTTAGTGTTAGGTTTATTTAAGGGGGGTTTGGGTTAGATTAGGGGTATGTGGGTGGTGGGTTGTAATGTTGGGGGGGGTTATTGTATGTTTTTTTTTTACAGGCAAAAGAGCTGAATTCTTTGGGGCATGCCCCGCAAAGGGCCCTGTTCAGGGCTGGTAAGGTAAAAGAGCTTTGAACTTTTTTAATTTAGAATAGGGTAGGGCATTTTTTATTTTGGGGGGCTTTGTTATTTTATTAGGGGGCTTAGAGTAGGTGTAATTAGTTTAAATATTTTTCTAATGTTTGTAAATATTTTTTTATTTTTTGTAACTTAGTTCTTTTTTATTTTTTGTACTTTAGTTAGTTTATTTCATTGTAGTTATTTGTAGATATTTTATTTAAATAATTTATTGATAGTGTAGTGTTAGGTTTAATTGTAGATAATTGTAGGTATTGTATTTAATTAATTTATTGATAGTGTAGTGTTAGGTTTAATTGTAGATAATTGTAGGTAGTTTATTTAATTAATTTATTGATAGTGTAGTGTTAGGTTTAATTGTAACTTAGGTTAGGATTTATTTTACAGGTAATTTTGTAATTATTTTAACTATTTTAGCTATTAAATAGTTCTTAACTATTAAATAGCTATTGTATCTGGTTAAAATAAATACAAAGTTGCCTGTAAAATAAATATTAATCCTAAAATAGCTATAATATAATTATAATTTATGTTGTAGCTATATTAGGGTTTATTTTACAGGTAAGTATTAAGCTTTAAATAGGAATAATTTATTTAATAAGAGTTAGTTTATTTCGTTAGAATAAAATTATATTTAACTTAGGGGGGTGTTAGGGTTAGGGTTAAAATTAGCTTTAGGGGTTAAAAAATTTATTAGAGTAGCAGTGAGCTCCGATCGGCAGATTAGGGGTTAATACTTGAAGTTAGGTGTCGGCAATGTTAGGGAGGGCAGATTAGGGGTTAATACTATTTATTATAGGGTTATTGAGGCGGATTAGGGGTTAATAACTTTATTATAGTAGCGGTGAGATCCGCTCGGCAGATTAGGGGTTAATAAGTGTAGGCAGGTGGAGGCGACGTTGAGGGGGGCAGGTTAGGGGTTAATAAATATACTATAGGAGTCGGCGGTGTTAGGGGCAGCAGATTAGGGGTACATAAGTATAACGTAGGTGGCGGTCGGCAGATTAGGGGTTAATTATTGTAGGTAGCTGGCGGCGACGTTGTGGGGGGCAGGTTAGCGGGTAATAAATATAATATAGGGGTCGGCGGTGTTAGGGGCAGCAGATTAGGGGTACATAAGTATAACGTAGGTGTCGGTCGGCAGATTAGGGGTTAATTATTGTAGGTAGCTGGCGGCGACGTTGTGGGGGGCAGGTTAGGGGGTAATAAATATAATATAGGGGTCGGCGGTGTTAGGGGCAGCAGATTAGTGGTACATAAGTATAACGTAGGTGGCGGTCGTCAGATTAGGGGTTAATTATTGTAGGTAGCTGGCGGCGATGTTGTGGGGGGCAGATTAGGGCGTAATAAATATAATATAGGGGTCGGCGGTGTTAGGGGCAGCAGATTAGGGGTTCAAAAGTATAACATAGGTGGCGGTTGGCAGATTAGGGGTTAATTATTGTAGGTAGCTGGCAGCGACGTTGTGGGGGGCAGGTTAGGGGGTAATAAATATAATATAGGGGTCGACGGTGTTAGGGGCAGCAAATTAGGGGTACATAAGTATAACGTAGGTGGCGGTCGGCAGATTAGGGGTTAAACAAATTTAATCGAGTGGCGGCGATGTGGGGGGACCTCGGTTTAGGGGTACATAGGTAGTTTATGGGTGTTAGTGTACTTTAGAGCACAGTAGTTAAGAGCTTTATGAACCGGCGTTTGCCCAGAAAGCTCTTAACTACTGACTTTTTTCTGCGGCTGGAGTTTTGTTGTTAGAATTCTAACGCTCACTTCAGACACGACTCTAAATACCGGAGTTAGGAAGATCCCATTGAAAAGATAGGATACGCAATTGACGTAAGGGGATCTGTGGTATGGAAAAGTTGCGGCTGAAAAGTGAGCGTTAGACCCTTTCCTGACTGACTCCAAATACCGGCGGTAGCCTAAAACCAGCGTTAGGAGCCTCTAACGCTGGTTTTCACGGCTACCGCCAAACTCTAAATCTAGGCCTTAATGCGCTAAACTTATACTATATATCATAAAACTGCGTCTGCATGCAGTGTAAAAAACAAATGTACAATGAATTTTAAAAAGTGAAAAACCGCATGTTCAATAAATTTTAAAATGAATGTTAGATACATTTTAAAATTAATTTTAAAATGCAACTAAGAACCTAAATACTATTGGTATTGGTAAATTTGAACAAGGAACCTATATACATATGGTGATAATGCTACAACTAATAGGGAATCTGCATGGGGCTTTTTCTCACTGATAGAATAACAACTACGCTATTTAAATAACCGCTGCGCTGTCTCTTCCCTAATGCATTCGTTCAAAGGACTAACACAGTGCTTTATTACTCTCCACTATATTCAAAGCTCAGGGTTAACTATCAAACAGTTAATTAGAACCTAGTTTAAAGATATCTTAAGGAAAGATGTACTGCGATTAAGATCATAAAAATCATATTTAGCTACCATTATTAAGGAAAATTAATAGAACAATGAAATTAATATATATTTAATGTTAAGCCAAAACAATAGTTACGGCTAGTAATTTACTGTTATATGTCAAATACTTAACTGCATATATTAATGTTCCCTAATGATTATAGTGTACCTTGTTACAAACATAGAAATATTACATTTTGAGAAATAGACCTATTGAATTTTAAGAAATAGACTACATAAAAGCTGCTATGTCTATATCAATGTTGAGACCTTAAGGTTGTAGTGTCTTTAACCTATAGATCCATGTGGTCTCTAATTTTCTAAGTGCAAGTAACCCATTTGGGTTTTGATTGAGGGACCCAGTCTATAATCTGTATTTTTAGGGAACTGGGATTGCTGCCATGACAATCAAGGAAATGTTTGGGAACACTATGTTTAACTAATATTTCCTTAATATTATACATGTGTTCATTAAATCTGCGTCTAGCCTTCCTTTTTTTGCGGCCAACATATAAGAGGCCACACCCACATTCAAGTAAATATACTATGTATGTAGAATCGCAGTTACTTTTAAACATGATGTTAAATGTTTCTGTTAGTTCACTATTGTAGAAAGTTGGACTTTTATTAATATGTTTGCACATATTGCACCTTGTTTTGCCACATTTCATTGTGCCTTTCCATTCTTTGAGCCAATTACTACCCCTATCATTATCCAACTCCTAAGATGCTTTGATTTTGCTTGGAGCAAGGACATTTCTAAGGCTTTTACCTTTTTTATAAGTAATAGTGGGTTTTGTATCTAAATGTGGCCCTAACAAGGGATCAGATCTTAATAGAGGCCAATGTTTTTTTAAAATGCTTTCTAATTTCTTTGAGCCTTCATTAAAGGTAGTGATAAATCTTTTGGGATTACTCTTTGTGGATTTTAATTTTATAAGTTCCTCGTGTATATTAGTCCCTAGGGCTTTTGGATGTCCATTTTCTTTGCTAAGAAAGGACTTCTTATCTCTCGATGCTGCTTTAAACCTGGCTTGTTGAATAAGATCTTGGCTGTACCCTTATCCGCAAATTTTCTTTCGAGAATATTGGCTTCTAGCTCATAGTCTGCTGAATGAGTGCAGTTTCTCTTGATTTGTGAGAATTGACTATATGGAACATTGTTTAGCCAACTTTTTTTATGTGCACTCTTAGCTTGTATGAAGCTATTCCGATCAGTGCTTTTTCTGAAATTCTTAACTGCTACTTTGCCCTGATTGTCTTTGAAGAGTACTAGATCTAAAAATGCAATCTGTTCGTTAGATCAAGATTAAGTAAATAATAAATTAAAATTGTTATTGTTAAAGTAATTCATAAACCTATTTATTTCTTCAAATCATCCCTTCCACAGAATGATAATATCGTCAATATACCTAGCATAAACTAAAATATTACTCAAAAAAGGGTTGTTATTCCAGATATATTTGTTCTCAAATGCATTAACATAAAGGTTTGCATAAGATGGGGCGAAGGTAGTCCCCATTGCTGTCCCCCTTGTTTGCATATAAAATTTATTCTGGAAAATGAAATAGTTATGATGTAAGATAAACCCTATACTATTAATTAAAAATTGTATATGGTTAACGGGAATAGACCAATTAGACAGTTCTGCTTTAGTTTTTTGCATACCGTTATCATGAGGGATACAGGTATATAGTGCTGCAACATCATATCTTTCTCCCAGGTGATCCCTTCAAACATAGCTATAACTTCAGTTGTATCTTTGAGATATGTTTTTGAGGATTTGACTATGGGTTGAAGATAAATATCTACATATTTTTATAAGCTATCCGTAATGGACCCAATACCGGATATTATTGGTCTGCCCGGAGGATTTGAAAGGTCCTTATGAACCTTGGGTAAATGGTATATAAATGGAATATTCGATTGTGGAGTATAGATGTATTTATATTCATCTTCATTAAGAATTCCTTCAATTTTTGCTTTATTTAATATTTTGTTTAATTCTTTATTATATCTGTTGGATCATTCTGAAGGATTTTATATGTTGTGGTATCATTTAGAAGATTAAATGCTTCTTTGAGGTAATCCTCTCTTTTTTGGATTACAATACCCCCGCCTTTGTCAGCGGGGTGTATGATGATTTCATCATTATTGACCAATTTCTTAAGGGACTTTCTTTCTAAAATTGTTAAGTTGTCATTATATTAGTTAAAAATTTGTTCTCTTTTGCAAATTGTTCCTCAATATCTTTGAGGACTAGTTTGTTAAACATAGATAGCTGATCGCCCTGAAAAACCACAGGGTTAAATGTAGATTTTGCTTTAAATTTAGACAGTGAAATATGTTATTTTAAACAATATGCAATTAGTCATTGAGTTTAATCTCAGATCGGCACCTAAGGTTAATTAAAAGGGACAGTCTACAATATAATTTTTATTGTTTTAAAAAATAGATAATCCCTTTATTACCCATTCCCCAGTTTTGCATAACCAACACTGTTATATTAATATACTTTTTACCTCTGTGATTACCTTGTATCTAAGCATCTTCTGACAGCCCCCTGATCACATGACTTTTTATTTATTATCTATTGACTTGCATTTAGTATTGTGTTGTGCTAACTCTTAACTCCTCGGGCGTGAACACAGTGTTATCTATATGGCCCACATGAACTAGCAGCCTCCTGTTGTGAAAAGCTAATAAAAATGCATGTGATAAGAGGCTGTCTGTAGTGGCTTAGAAACAGTCAGAAAGGCATTATCTATATATTTAAACAATAACAATTTTAGTGTAGACTGTCCCTTTTAAAGCACAATGTATAACGTCACCAGGTCACCACAAAGCTATTTCTAGAGATACAAATGATGCAAAGTTTTTAAAGGGACATGAAACTCCAATACAGAGAGTGAATAAACTTTCTAATTTACTTCTGTTATTAAATGTGTTTCATTCTCCTGTTATCCTTTTTTGATGGAGCAGCAATGCACTACTGGGAGGTAGCTGAACACAGCAAGTCAGCCAATAACAAGAGGCATATAAGTGTAGTCACAAATCAGGTCCTAGTAGTACATTGCTGCTACTGAGCCTATCTAGCTATTATTTTCAACAAAGGACACCAAGAGAACAAAGCAAATTAGGTAATAGGAGTAAAAGGGAAAGCTGTTTAAAATGTTATCCTCTATCTGAATCGTCAAAATCAACAACCTGTGTTTCATGTCCCTTTACAAAAAAACATACACGTAGAGAACTGTAAAATATAGGCTGGATAAGTAGATGCCCTCCCCACTCTGAACAATGTGTTGGAAAATATATATACTGTACAACAAAACAAACTTTATATTTTACTATTTAATCTTAGGGCTCCTTGCCAAACATTATCCACTAGTCAAAAAGCCCTTGTAATTGGCCTATACATTTATGTTATTCTATTATGTATATCATTTAAAGGACCCCTCAATGCATAATTAACAAGTGAATCATAAAAAGACAATGCAATAAAATCTACTCTGAATTTCACAAAAGCAGTAAAAAAAATTGTCAAATGTTTTTTCCCCTTATTTTCCAATCCACTGTATCATGTGACAGACATCAGCCAATCACAGACTAGTATACGTATATCCTGGGAGCTTCAGCACATGCTCAGTAAGATCTTGTGCCCCAGAAAGTGTGAATATAAAAAGAATGTGCAAAAATTGATAATGGAAGTAAGTTGGAAAGTGTCTTAAAACTGCTGCTCTGTCTGAATCATAAAAGTTATGATTGTCCATTTAATTCACATCTACTATTAAATGCTAAATAAAAATGTTGAATATATGTCAAATAAAAATGCCATGAAAAATATTTTCATATAGAAGAAAATGAGTGTGTGATTATGTTAGCACTAGGCGATGAGCTTGCCCAGAGGGCAGTCTATGTTTAAAAAATACAAACCCCCAAGCTAAAGTTACAAAAAGTAAAAAAAGTAAAATTAAAGAAAAAAATAAACAAAGCTTTCCAAAATAAAAAAATTAAACCTAAACTAATACCCCTATAAAAATAAAAAAATCCCCCAAAATAAAAACACCCCTTAATCTAATACTAAACTACCAATAGGCCTTAAAAGGACCTTTTGTAGGGCATTGCCCTAAGTTAAACAGCTCTTTTACTTAAAAAAAATAAAAATTGCCCCCTAACATTAACACCCCCCAACCAACCCCCCGGAAAAAACAACTAACACTCTAAAAACCTAAGCTATCCATTGCTCCTAAAGATATTGACATTGCCCTTAAAAGGTCATTCAGATCTTTTACTATCTTTAAAATGGCAAAAAAAAAATCCTTAGAGTAAGCACAAATAGGTACTTACCGTTTCTGAAGTCCGGGAGTGAAGGTCTTCTTCCAGGCGGCTCCATCATCTTCTATCTTCATTTGGAGCGAAGGCGGCCTGGAGGTGCAGAGTGGTCTTCCCCGATGCACAGACCTGGAGCGGCGGTCCTCAGCAGCGGTCTTCAGTAGCGCCGATTGTCAGTGGTGTGGAGGCTCCTCTTCATCTGATCTCCAGCGTACACTGAAATTTGGTACCGCATTCAATTTGGTGTAACTTGCATTCCTATTGGCTGAAATTTTGAAATCAGCCAAGAGGATTAGAGCTACTAAAATCCTATTGGCTGTTCAAATCAGCCAATAAGATTTCAGTAGCTCTTATCTTATTGGCTGATATCAAAATTTCAGCCAATACGAATGCAAGGTACCCTAATAAATATGAGGTACCTTGTATTCAATCTTCAGTGTGCAAGAGACGATCACATTAAGAGGAGTCTCCACGCTGCTGAAGACTGGCGCTGAGGACCCGTTTATCGGGGAAGTCAGCTTCCCCCCTCCGCGCCACCTTGGCTCCGGATGAAGATAGAAGATGAGGAGCTGCCTGGAAGAAGACCTTCTCCACCAGACTTCAGGAATGGTGAGTACCTATTTAGGGCTTAGTTTTAGGATTTACTTTTATTTTTTGGGGTTTTTTTATTTTTAAGATTAGGGATTTAATGGGCTGTAATGAGCTAAATGTCCTCGTAAGAGCAATGCCCATACAAATGCTGCTTTAGGGGCAACAGGTAGTTTAGGTTTTTTTAGTCTTCAGTTTTTTTATTTTGGGGGGTTTGGTGGGTGGGGGGGTGTACTGTTTTGTATTTTTTAAATGTAAAAGAGCTGTTTAACTTAGGGCAATGCCCAACAAAAGGCCCTTTTAAGGGCTATTGGTAGTAGGGATGGGTGAATGTGTAAATTTCCAAATTTAAATGTTAGAACGAATGTTATTACTGAAATTCGAATTATAAATCCGAATGTTGATAAGAACGAATATTCTTAAAAATTCTATAATCAAATGCTATTTCCAGTTTTCGAATGTCACTTTCGAATTTGAATGTTTATAATTATATTGAATGTCCTAGTGATGTCGCAAACCTAAAAATTTGGGTTCGCGAACGTCGAACGCGAACTTCCACAACTGTTCGCGAACGGGCGAACCGCCATAGACTTCTATAGGCAGGCGAACTTTAAAACCCACAGGGACTCTTTCTGGCCACAATAGTGATGGAAAAGTTGTTTCAAGGGGACTAACACCTGGACTGTGGCATGCCGGAGGGGGATCCATGGCAAAACTCCCATGGAAAATTACATAGTTGATGCACAGTCTGGTTTTAAGCCATAAAGGGCATAAATCACCTAACATTCCTAAATTTTTGGAATAACGTGCTTTAAAACATCAGGTATGATGTTGTATCGATCAGGTAGTGTAAGGGTTACGCCCGCTTCACAGTGACAGACCAAACTTAAAGGGACAGTCTACACCAGAATTTTTATTGTTCTAAAAGATAGATAATCCCTTTATTACCCATTTCCCAGTTTTGCATAACTAACACATTTATAATAATATACTTTTAACCTCTGTGATTATCTTGTATCTAAGTCTCTGCAAACTGCCCATTTTTTCAGTTCTTTTGACAGACTTGCAGTCTAGCCAATCAGTGCCTGCTCCCAGATAACTTCTCGTGCACGAGCACAGTGTTATCTATATGAAATACGTGAACTAACACCCTCTAGTGGTGAAAAACTGTTAAAATGCAATCTGAAAGAGGTGGGCTTCAGGTTATAAGAAATTAGCATATGAACCTCCTAGGTTAAGCTTTCAACTAAGAATACCAAGAGAACAAAGCAAAATTGGTGCTAAAAGTAAATTTTAAAATTGTTTAAAATTACATGCTCTATCTGAATCATGAAAGTTTATTTTGGCCTAGACTGTCCCTTTAAAACACCGCAAACAACCGCAAACAGTCGATTTGCACAACCGCAAACTCCCCATTTGCACAAGGTTGGATACCAAGCTATCCATGTCCCATTCCTTGTCCTCACTGATGTCATTGAAGGTCTCTTCCTCCACCCAGCCACGTACAACACCAAGGGTCCCTGAAAGATGACAACAAGCCCCCTGGGACGCCTGCTGTGTTTGGTGTTCCACCTCCTCAAAGCCACCTTCCTCCTCTGACTCCTCTTCTTCAGACTCCTCTCTCTGCGTTGCCTCTCTCTGTGCTATTATAAGGTGTGTTAAGTAGTACTATTCCTATCAGTTTAATCCCTGTTATGTCCCCTATCAGGGGATGTGTATATGGCATCGATTTTAGGAAACGGGAGATGGAAAAAGATGCTTGGTCGGTCCTCCTACTTCAAATTTGGGGCACTGCGCATGCAATCTAATGTGCCACCAGATATGAGTGGTGTCTTAAGTAGTTCTATTCTTATCAGTTTAATCCCTGTTACGTCCCCTATCAGGGGATGTGTATATGGCATTGATTTTAGGAACCGGGAGATGGAAAAAGATGCTTGGTTGGTCCTCCTACTTCAAATTTGGGGCACTGCGCATGCAATCTATTGTGCCACCAGATATGAGTGGTGTGTTAAGTAGTTCTATTCTTATCAGTTTAATCCCTTTTACGTCCCCTATCAGGGGACGTGTATATGGCATCGATTTTAGGAACCGGGAGATGGAAAAAGGTGCTTGGTCGGTCCTCCTACTTCAAATTTGGGGCACTGCACGTGCAATCTAATGTGTCACCAGATATGAGTGGTGTGTTAAGTAGTTCTATTCTTATCAGTTTAATCCCTGTTACGTCCCCTATCAGGGGACGTGTATATGGCATGGATTTTAGGAACCGGGAGATGGAAAAAGATTCTTGGTCGGTCCTCCTACTTCAAATTTGGGGCACTGCGCGTGCAATCTAATGAGCCACCAGATAGGAGTGGTGTGTTAAGTAGTACTATTCCTATCAGTTTAATCCCTGTTATGTGCCTTTTTTTTGGTTTGATTTTTGAAGCCACAGTGCAGCACCAGAGGCCAGAAAAATTAGGCATGTACACATGCCTGAAAAATTAGGTATTGTTGCAGCCGCTGCTGTAGCAGCGGCCAGAAAAATTGATGTTTGTTTCCCAGGCAGAAAGTGCCCTAAAACATTGCGGCTTGAACCCTAGTTGGTGGCGGATAAGTCACGCAAGTCATCCGGCATTCAGAGATCAAATACAGCAGCGTGTGGACCATTTTTAGCCCAAGGCAGCATCAGGCCTTTTTTAGTCGAATGTATCGCCCACTGTCAGTCCCTTCGGGATCCATCCCTCATTCATCTTAATGAAGGTGAGGTAATCTAGACTTTTTTGACCTAGGCGACTTCTCTTCTCAGTGACAATACCTCCTACTGCACTGAAGGTCCTTTCTGACAGGACACTTGAAGCGGGGCAGGCCAGAAGTTCTATCGCAAATTGGGATAGCTCAGGCCACAGGTCAAGCCTGCACACCCAGTAGTCAAGGGGTTCATCGCTCCTCAGAGTGTCGATATCTGCAGTTAAGGCGAGTTAGTCTGCTACCTGTCGGCTGAGTCGTTCTCTGATGGTAGACCCCGAAGGGCTGTGGCGATGCGTAGGACTTAAAAAGCTCCACATGTCCTCCATCAACAACACGTCTGTAAAACGTCCTGTCCTTGCCGGTGTGGTGGTGGGAGGAGGAGGATTACTTTCACCTCTTCCCCTGTTAGATTCCCGTTGTGCTGTGACATCACCCTTATACGCTGTGTAAAGCATACTTTTTATTTATTTTGGAACTGCTGCATCCTTTCCGATTTGCGGTACTTCGGTAAAATTTCAGGCACTTTATGCTTATACCGGGGGTCTAGTAGCGTGGACACCCAGTACAGGTCGTTCTCCTTCAGCCTTTTTATACGAGGGTCCCTCAACAGGCACGACAGCATGAAAGACCCCATTTGCACAAGGTTGGAAGCCGAGCTACTCATGTCCCGTTCCTCGTCCTCAGTGATCTCACTGAAGGTATCTTCTTCCCCCCAGCCACGTACAACACCACGGGTACCAGATAGGTGACAACGAGCACCCTGGGATGCCTGTTGTGGTTGGTCTTCCTCCTCCTCCTCCTCAAAGCCACATTCCTCCTCTGACTCCTCTTCCTCACAATCCTCTTCCAGCATTGCCGCAGGTCCAGCAAGCGATGCTGATAAGGCTGTTTCTGGTGGTGATGGTGACCACAACTCTTCTTCATCACGCTCATCTACAGCCTGATCCAGCACTCTTCACAGGGCACGCTCCAGGAAGAAAACAAATGGTATGATGTCGCTGATGGTGCCTTCGGTGCGACTGACTAGGTTTGTCAGCTCCTCAAAAGGATGCATGAGCCTACAGGCATTGCACATGAGCGTCCAGTAGCGTGGCAACAAAATTCCCAGCTCCGCAGAGGCTGTCCTAGCACCCCGGTCATACAAATAGTCGTTAACGGCTTTTTCTTGTTGGATCAGGCGGTCGAACATTAGGAGTGTTGAATTCCAATGTGTCGGGCTGTCGCAAATCAAGCGCCTCACTGGCATGTTGTTTCGCCACTGGATATCTGAAAAGTGCGCCATGGCCGTGTAGGAACGCCTGAAATGGCCACACACCTTCCTGGGCTGCTTTAGGACGTCCTGTAAGCCTGGGTACTTATGCACAAAGCGTTGTACGATCAGATTACACACATGTGCCATGCACGGCACATGTGTCAACTTGCCCAAATTCAATGCCGCCACCAAATTTCTTCCATTGTCACTAACCACTTTGCCGATCTCCAGTTGGTGAGGAGTCAGCCACTGATCCACCTGTGCGTTCAGGGTGGACAGGAGTGCTGGTCCAGTGTGACTCTCTGCTTTCAGGCAAGTCAACCCCAAGACGGCGTGACACTGCCGTATCCGGGATGTGGAATAGTACCTGGGGATCTGGGGGGGTGCCGTTGATGTGGAGCAAGACGCAGCAGCAGAAGAGGACTCAGCCGAGGAGGTTATGGAAGAGGATGGAGTAGGAGGAGTAGAGGAGGTGGCAGCAGGCCTGCCTGCAAGTCATGGTGGTGTCACCAACTCCTCTGCAGAGCCACGCATTCCATGCTTGGCAGCCGTCAGCAGGTTTACCCAATGCGCAGTGTAGGTGATATACCTGCCCTGACCATGCTTTGCAGACCAGGTATCAGTGGTCAGATGGACTCTTGCCCCAACACTGTGTGCCAGACATGCCATTACTTCCTTTTGCACAATCGAGTACAGGTTGTGGATTGCCTTTTGTGCAAAGAAATTTCGGCCGGGTACCTTCCAATGCGGTGTCCCAATAGCTACAAATTTTTTGAACGTCTCAGACTCCACCAGCTTGTATGGTAAAAGCTGGTGGGCTAAGAGTTCAGTCAAGCCAGCTGTCAGATGCCGGGCAAGGGGGTGACTTTGTGAAATTGGCTTCTTACGCTCAAACATGTCCTTGACAGACACCTGACTGTGGGCAGATGAGCAGGAACTGCTCAAGGCGAGACACGGAGTGGCGGATGGTTGAGAGGGGGCAAGGAGGACAGCAGTGGTTGACGTGGCTGAAGATGCTGGACCAGGAGGAGGATGGCGGCTTTGAGTTTGTGTGCTGCTTGTACTCATGTGTTGATCCCATAGGCGTTTGTGATGTGCGATCATGTGCCTTCGCAAAGCAGTTGTACCTAGGTGGGTGTTGGACTTCCCACGACTCAGTTTCTTTTGGCACAGGTTGCAAATGGCATCACTGACACACAAAAAAATGCCACACTGCTGAGCTCTGTGATGACGGCATTCTGGTGGTGGCAACAGCATGCGTTGATTGGCGTGCTGTCTGGCTGACCCTGGGTGCCGATGCATGCTGTCTGAATGTGCCACTAGCTCCTTGCGACGACCTAACCCTCCTTCCAACTCGTCTCCTCCTCCTCTCTGTCTCCCCATCTGAACTTTCCCCCTCTTCTTCTTCTCTTCTAGCGGGCACCCACGTGACATCCACGGACGCATCGTCATCATCAACCGCTTCACTTGTATCTGACAAGTCAACAAAGGAAGCAGCAGCGGGTACAACATCATCATCATCACACCGTACGTCCATGTATGTAATGCTGCCTGCCTGAGACATATCCCTGTTATCTACATCCTCTGGCAATAATGGTGGCGCATCACTAACACTCATTTCTTCCAACTGATGTGTAAATAACTCCTGTGGCAGATCAAGTGAAGCGGCTGTGGTGCGAGTGGTAACTTGAGAGGTGCCCGAAGATAAGCTGGAGGAGGATGGTGCGTCAAGGTTCCGAGCGGAAGCTGTAGAAGATTGGGTGTCCTGTGTTAGCCAGTCAACTATGTCCTCAGAAATGTTCGAGTTCGGGGTATGTGGCCTCTGAACACTGGGCATTATTCTAAGGCCAAAGGGAATCCCAGCACCACAAACACGACGGCCCCTGCGGGGTGGCCTGCCTCAGCCTGTCATTTTTTTTTTATTAGTGGTACTATGCGTGCTAGCTACTGTGACAACAGATATGAGTGGCACTGTGCACTGGCAGAAGTTGGCAGAGTAGACGCTGTAGGCCTGACACACACGCTTGCAGACAACTAACTGCTATTCAATCTATTACAGTCAAAATTGTATTTTTTTTTTAAATGTACACTACTGTTAGACCACATATGAGTTGCACTGGTGTTACACTATGCCCTGGCAGGCAGGCACTTAAACGCACACGTGTGAAGGAAACTGACTGCTATTATTTAACACAGTCAAAAAAGTGTTGTTTTTTTTTAAATCTACACTACTCTTACACCACATATGAGTTGCACTGGGGTGACACTGTGCCCTGGCAGGCAGGCACTTAAACGCACACGTGTGAAGGAAACTGACTGCTATTATTTAACACAGTCAAAAAAGTGTTGTTTTTTTAAAATCTACACTACTGTTACACCACATATGAGTTGCACTGGGGTGACACTGTGCCCTGGCAGGCAGGCACTTAAACACACACGTGTGAAGGAAACTGACTGCTATTATTTAACACAGTCAAAAAAGTGTTGCTTTTTCTAAATCTACACTACTGTTACACCAGATATGAGTTGCACTGGGGTGACACTGTGCCCTGGCAGGCAGGCACTGAAACGCACACGTGTGAAGGAAACTGACTGCTATTATTTAACACAGTCAAAAAAGTGTTTTTTTTTTTTTTAAATCTACACTACTGTTACACCACATATGAGTTGCACTGGGGTGACACTGTGCCCTGGCAGGCAGGCACTGAAACGCACACGCGTGAAGGAAACTGACTGCTATTATTTAACACAGTCAAAAAAGTTTTTTTTTTTTTTTAAATCTACACTACTGTTACACCAGATATGAGTGGTGGCACTGGGCAAGTGGGCACAGTATACACTGTGAGCCTGACACACACGCTGACTTTTTGGGGTGCTGTCCTTACAGCAGAGATCAGATGAGTCCTTCAGGACTGTAGTGGACACTGAATACACTAGCCTAGCTGTAGATTTCCCTATTCAATCAGCAGCAGCTACACTGTCCCTCCTCTCACTAACAATGCAGCTTCCGAATGAATCTAAAATGGATGCTGTCCAGGAGGTAGAAGGGTCTGGGAGGGAGGGTCTGCTGCTGATTGGCTGGAATGTGCCTGCTGACTGTGAGGTACAGGGTCAAAGTATTACTCAATGATGACGAATAGGGGGCGGATCGAACATCGCATATGTTCGCCCGCCGCAGCGAACGCGAACATGCTATGTTCGCCGGGAACTATTTGCGACATCACTAATTTGTCCACATTCGAAATTTCAAATTTTACATTCTATTTAACAAATACTATTCAGAAGTTCAATAGTTCATGTGGTAGGGAGGGAATCTAGTAAATTGATACATAATAGATATAAATATATCATTTTGAATGTTTCTATATAGAATATTGCATAATTTGAATATTACATTTAAAGAAAGCATTAGAAATACTATTACAAATATAAATTCAAATGTTTTTAAACAAATATTTTCGAATGTAATCATAAAATTCGAAACTGAACATTCGAAAATCGAATGTTAGAATGTTATGTTAACATTCGAAATTCGATTCGAACGAACGAATGTGTTAAAATTCGTTTCATTTTTCGAATGCTGCAAAACATTCGCCCATCCCTAATTGGTAGTTTAGTTTAGTCTAGGTGGGGTTTATTTTGGGGGATATTTTTTATTTTCATAGGGATTAGGTTTCATTTTTTTATTTTTGATAATTTTGTTTATTCTTTTCTGTAATTTTAGAGTTTTATTCTTTGTAATTTTTAGATATTTTTTTTTGTAATTGAATGTTAGGTTTTATTTAAGTGTAACAGTATTGGGGTTAATTTAGGGGGTGTTAGGTTAGGGGGCTTAGTAATTAAATTAGTTATTTGCGTTGTTGGGGGTTGGCGGTTTAGGAGTTAATAGGTTAATTAGGTTTATTGCGTTGTGGGGGTTTGGTGGTTTAGGAGTTAAAAGGTTAATTAGGTTTATTGCGATGTGGGGGTTAGGGGTTTAGAAATTAATAGGTTAATTAGGTTTATTGCGATGTGGGGGTTTGTCATTTTAGAAGTTAATAGGTTAATTAGGTTTATTGCGATGTGGGGGTTTGTCAGTTTAGGGGTTAATTAGGTTTATTGAGATGTGATGGGTTGGCGGTTTAGGGGTTAATATTTTAATTATGTTATTTGCGGATTAGGGGTTAATTACTTTATTATTTTGCGATGTTGATGGTTTCGGTGTTTGTTAATACTTTGTGCGGGAGGTTAGGTTTTTTTGTTATACTTCTTGCAAGCGGTTACATGTTTTTTCGTTGTTTCATGCGGTTGCGTGTTTTTTTTTTTTTTTAAGGCTTCATTTTCCTATGCTGCATCGAGGTGAATTCTGAAAATGGCAGGTTGGTTCACCACCCTGCCATTTTTGGAATCCACCGGGATGCAGCTTCGGTGCATCCAGGTGGATTCTTTTGGCTGCGCGCACAGCCAACTTTCTTTTGGCTGCCTCGCACAGCCAACATTCCTTTGAGGATGCGTGCGCAACTGGCGGCAGCTACGTTACAAACACGATTATAGTATAGATATTTAAATGCACCAGAAGAGTTATCCATATGGATGTACGCAAATCCACTAGATGGGTTAGCCATACTGGGAGTCTTAGATCCACACAACAATTACAAGATACCCAATGCTTTGGAATTGAAGAAAAAAATCTAAAGTGCTGTTCTGGCAATAAAAATATCCAAAGATTATATGGTTTAAAACCACAATTTTAAAAAACCTGTCCAATGCAGTTTAAACAGGTTTATTTACAATAAGCCATTACACACATTTTTTGGGTTAATTATGGAATATTTTAAAAATGAACCAGAGGTCTTGGGCGTTAATTGCTTCCACAAGTTATTTATTGCGCGCCTGTAACCAGGTGAATTTATTTACCCATTTACGTGATACATTGGCGATCCACTTGTAATCTAGCCCTAAATGTTTTAAGAAGTTATCTTTAGACCCTGAGGGATTTATTATAAGATTGTTTACTTAGGGCTAATGAAGCTCTGAATAATGTGAGTGTCCACTTTATAAAGTTTTGTAATTGAAGAATTGTTACACTATGAGGGGTTGTTTTTTTATTTTGATGCTTCAAGTAAACTGTGAAGAGATCTTAATAAAGTATGTTGGATTTACCTTTATTTTGGTTTGTTAACCATACTTGTACACTGTGTGTATTTTCAACACTGTTTTTTAAATAAGGATACCAAGAGAACAACGATTAGTTAATCTAAGTATATTGGCAAGTTGATTAAAATTAAGTGCTCTATCTGATGCACATACTTTTAATTTTGCCATTACTTTCCCTTCAATACATGATATGAATTAAAAAAAAGTTTATCAGATTTGAATGGTGAACATTTGATGAATAAAGTCCTGGATTATATAATATTATCTCACATCTTGTTAATATATTTTTTCTGTGACATATTTATCAAACTGTCTGCAGACCCCATTACTTAAAAACATATTTACAAGTGAAGCAAATTGTATGTGACAAAAATTGAATTGGCTTAGATTTGTCATCAGCCACTCTAGGCTTCCCAAACTCTCCATTATCACCCATTATTATGTTATTCTTTGTAGCCTATTCACTAAAAAGTGGAGAGATTTGTAATATTTATTAACCCCTTAACGACCGAGGACGTGCAGGGTACGTCCTCAAAAAAAAGGCAGTTAACACCTGAGGACGTACAATGCACGTCCTCGGTGTGGAAAGCAGCTGGAAGCGATCCTGTTTGCTTACAGCTGCTTTCCGGTTATTGCAGTGATGCCTCGATATGGAGGCATCCTGCAATAACCTTTTGAAGCCATCCGATGCAGAGAGAGCCACTCTGTGGCCCTCTCTGCACTGGAGATCGGTGGCTTCCTTCGTTGGTGGGTGGGAGCAGTACCGGGAGGCGGGTGGCGGCCATCGATGGCCCTGGAGATGTGGAGGGGGGCGGGATCGTGGGCGGGGATGCCCGGGGGTGCGCACGGACGTGCGCGCGTGCACGGGAGGGCGGGGGCGGGTGCGTGCACGGGGAGGGAGTGGGTGGGAACCGCTACACTACAGAAAAAGGTGTAAAATAAAGAAGGTTTAAAAGGGCAATCAGTTAAAAAAAGTTAAAAAAAAAAAACGATCAATGAGGTGGTGGGGGCTTGTGGTGGGGGGGGTTTGGGGAAGCTACACTACAGAAAAAAAAAACTAAGAAAAAAAAGCCCTTTTTTTGTGCAAGCTGGGTACTGGCAGACAGCTGCCAGTACCCAAGATGGCCCCCAATAAGGCAGATGGGGAAGGTTACAGAGCTGTTTTGGGGGGGATCAGGGAGGTTGGAGGCTAAGGGGGGTCCTACACAGCAGAAGAATTTTTTTTATTTTTTTTTTAAAAACCTAAACCCCCCAAAAAGCTTTTATTTTAGTACTGGCAGACTTTCTGCCAGTACTTAAGATGGCTGGGACAATTGTGGGGTGGGGGAGGGAAGGGAGCTGTTTGGGAGGGATCAGGGGGTCTGATGTGTCTGGTGGGAGGCTGATCTCTACACTAAAGCTAAAATTAACCCTGCAAGCTCCCTACAAACTTCCTAATTAACCCCTTCACTGCTAGCCATAATACACGTGTGATGCGCAGCAGCATTTTGCGGCCTTCTAATTACCAGAAAGCAACGCCAAAGTCATATATATCTGCTATTTCTGAACAAAGGGGATCCCAGAGAAGCATTTACAACCATTTGTGCCATAATTGCACAAGCTGTTTGTAAATAATTTCAGTGAGAAACCTAAAATTGTGAAAAATTTAACGTTTTTTTTTTATTTGATTGCATTTGGCGGTGAAATGGTGGCATGAAATATACCAAAATGGGCCTAGATCAATACTTTGGGTTGTCTACTACACTACACTAAAGCTAAAATTAACCATACAAGCTCCCTACAAGCTCCCTAATTAACCCCTGCACTGCTGGGCATAATACACGTGTGGTGCACAGCGGCATTTAGTGGCCTTCTAATTACCAAAAAGCAATGCCAAAGCCATATATGTCTTCTATTTCTGAACAAAGGGGATCCCAGAGAAGCATTTACAACCATTTGTGCCATAATTGCACAAGCTGTTTGTAAATAATTTCAGTGAGAAACCGAAAGTTTGTGAAAAAATTTGTGAAAAAGTGAACGATTTTTTGTATTTGATCGCATTTGGCGGTGAAATGGTGGCATGAAATATACCAAAATTGGCCTAGATCAATACTTTGGGATGTCTTCTAAAAAAATATATATACATGTCAATTGATATTCAGGGATTCCTGAAAGATATTAGTGTTCTAATTTAACTAGCGCTAATTTTGAAAAAAAATAGTTTGGAAATAGCAAAATGCTACTTGTATTTATGGCCCTATAGCTTTCAAAAAAAGCAAAGAACATGTAAACATTAGGTATTTCTAAACTCAGGACAAAATTTAGAAACTATTTAGCATGTTTTTTTTTTGGTGGTTGTAGATGTGTAACAGATTTTGGGGGTCAAAGTTAAAAAAAGTGTGTTTTTTTCCATTTTTTCCTCATATTTTATAAAAAAATTTATAGTAAATTATAAGATATGATGAAAATAATGGTATTTTTAGAAAGTTAATTTAATGGCGAGAAAAACGGTATATAATATGTGTGGGTACAGTAAATGAGTAAGAGGGAAATTACAGCTAAACACAAACACCGCAAAAATGTAAAAATAGCCTTGGTCCCAAACGGACAGAAAATGGAAAAGTGCTGTGGTCATTAAGGGGTTAAATAGGAAATGGTGAGATTGGTGAGGCTGTGAAGCAGTTATTGAATCTTGATCTTGGCCTCACCAGGACAACTAAAAAAATATTATTTATGGTTAGGCATATTCCAATCCTCTTTACTTTATCTTACCAAAAGACATGTGAAAGATTTGTGTGGGGGAAGTCTTGTATATATTTTATGATTGTTTGTTTATTTGTCAGACACTGTCTTTTGGAATTAAAAAAAATAAATTTAAGAAATAACCAAATTAATTGATTAAGGATTCCAAGCAACTATAATTTAGAAAAAAAAAATGTTACATTATAATAAGATCAGAGGAACATCACTGTTTATTTTAAGGTTCAGGGACCCACATTTGTTTATAGTTTGGTCTAATTTATCTCTTTGTTATAAACATCTTGCTTGACAGATCAGCCACAGCAACAGGCTGTTCTATTATTATGTACTTTAATAACAATGTAAAGCAGTATAAACTATATTATTTTTTTGTTCAATTTAAAGGGACATTCTATGGCCCTAGGATACCTTTTAAGACATTTTGCAACATATGTACTTTTCAAAACAAAACTGCTCTTAAATCGTTTAGAAAAAAAACAACAGTGTCAATCTTAGAGCATACATTGGAGAAGGGCCCATTCTGAAGAGCTTTCAGTCTAATTGATTGGATGATGAGGCAACAGATGGTCTGGGGTAGCTTGTCATGTGGACTGTAGTTGCAGCAATGAGACAAGGCAATTCAAGATTGATTTTGTTTGTGAGCATGAAAAGAAACTTTCAGGAGAGAAGTGTTTGTTAAAATAAATTTCAAAGAGTATTTGAAGCAATGCAAATTAGGATACAGAAAGTTAGAGAGCTCAAGAGAGTGTGAGCAGCATAGGGAGAAGCCGTGGAGATGAGGAAGGGAATAAGTAATGATGGGACTAGTTTTAGATAGGTGAGGAAATAGAGTTCCATGTGAGGTTGTTGAAAGCTTTAGAGGTTAGGGTCAAAATTCTTAATAGGATAACAAAGTATAAGGGCAGCCAGTTTAGGGAAATGCTGGATAATCAGCCTAGGACAGGGGCGTATTTTGGCCTAGGCAGGGGCGTATTTAGGTTTTGTGCTGCCCTAGGCACTCAAAATTCTGCTGCCCCCCACCCCCACCCCAGGTTTAAGGCCATTTTTAGACATAATATTTTTGGGGCAGGGTGTAAAAAATTAAAAAAATAAGTAGATGTTCACCAGGGCTTGCATTCACTCTGGTCACACACACACACATGCATTATTTTGCAAGTCAGATGATTAAAGTGTTTATATCAGAAAAAAATATCCTTCACTGTATGATAGTTTGTCAGTAGGTAGTTGTTTAACCTTAAACATCTTCTTTGGTGATTGACAGTTATTTAAGCAAAATATCTGCTTGGATACAATATGTAATGAATATACAAACTGGCCTTTAAAAGTACTTAAAAAATACAACAGTAGTTATGATAGGTTTAGGAATTGTATCCTAGGGGATAAAGTCACATGATACAATCATAATAAAGTATATACTTGTATTGTTTCTGAATGTATTAAATGCATATAACATATTTTCAGTTGTGTTTTAAGTCACATAGTTATATAGATTCAGCAATAAATACTTATTCTTTGCATGTATGACAGATAGACAAACAGTAAATGTACAAGTATTAAGTGACTAATCCGTTTAAGTATTTTAATGCCTAATGAAGATGTATTGAAGGGAGAAAGGCATATGCTGTTTTACAGTGGTCACAGTGTAGTGCACACTGCATTGTGTAGTCTGTGTGAGTCTCAATCATGCGGTGGAGCCAGGAAGAATAGTGCATTCCCTCTCAGTCCAGGCCAGGCT
This sequence comes from Bombina bombina, assembly GCF_027579735.1. Taxonomy (NCBI): domain Eukaryota; kingdom Metazoa; phylum Chordata; class Amphibia; order Anura; family Bombinatoridae; genus Bombina; species Bombina bombina. The sequence continues at coordinate 156,788,940 of NC_069503.1, forward strand.
GCGCAAGTGAGCTCCGCCTCCACTGTCACCACGTCATGCGCACCCATATACAATCCCATAGGATAGCAATAGCCGGGCCAGCCATTTAAGTCATTTGTAATTGGTTGATTTAGCCACCCAGCCCTGAGTTCAGTAGAGTGGCCCTAGGGACTCAAAATTCTGCTGCCCCTTAAAAATCTGCTGCCCTAGGCACCGGCCTCATTGGCCTATGCCTTAATACGCCCCTGGGCCTAGGCAAACAAGGCACTTGCCTAGGGTGGCAGATTGGGGGGGAGCACTTTTTGAGCCTCTATTGGGAGTGACAGGTGACTTAAGTAGCGCTAGCCATCTGTATTTTATATATATATATATATATATATATATATATATATATATATATATATAATGTGTGTATATATATATATATATATATATATATACTGTGTATATATATATATATACATATATATATATATACTGTGTGTATATATATATATATATATATATATATATAGACATATACACACTGAATATATAAATATAATTACTGCTCACATCATATGTACTGTATACTGTGTACACATGTGCAAGCCCTGATGAACATTTACTTTGGAAATGCCATGAAAAATAAAAAGTCACCTTACATCTTGACTAAAAAATATTATGGCCAAAGAAGGCCTAAAGCCTGGTGGGGTGACAACAGAATTGTGAGTGCCTAGGGCAGCACAAAACCTAAATACTCTACTCACCTAGGAGATGCATAGAGGAAGATAGATTGTATAGATGATCTTATTTATGTGGCATGGAAGATATATCAAAGTCCAGGGTGACACCAAAAGTTTTAAGTACAGGGATCCCCACAGCAAGAGTATAGAGTGGTGCACACTGTCTATGAGAGAGGGAAGAAAGAGACAATTGGCGACCTTGTTTCCTAAAGAAGGAACAATAACAGGAGAAGAAAGTTAGATTTCAGTATCATTAGCATCAAAGTGGGACTGGGATCCACAGTATGATATAAGTATTCCAAGGCAAGATGTATAGATTGTGATACACTGGGGACCTAGTAGCCTTGTGGCACTCTTGTAGAGAGGGGCAGAGGATCAAAAGGCAAACCACTGAATAAAACAAGTGATTACAGTGGTAGCAAATGAAGAATGAGAGGGTGATGCTTTTGTTACCGATATAATTCAGCAGATATGTCTAGGAGATTAAGGTCTAGATTTTAAGTGGAGCACAATCAACAGACCAGAGTGCATTATCTTTTGCACAATCTAGTTCGGAGAATAACACGCAATCTGGTATTGCAAGTGAATTATTAATTATTATAATCAAAGCATCTTAGCAGGCCAAGTTCTTTTAAATTACCACTCAATGCAGTATAATTACATAATTAACAAGTGCATAGCACGATGGGGTAGATTTATTAAGCAGTGGATGCTGCAAACTACCCCTAAAGTTTCAGGTCTGCCTCAAACTTAAGTTAAGAAGCAGCGGTCATAAAACCGCTTCTCCTTAACTCATCTACCACGTCTGAGGTGGCGAACAGCAATCCTCCCGAACAGATATGATCGGGATGATTGACACCCCCTGCTAGCGGCCGATTGGTCGCAAATGGGCAGGGGGCGGCATTGCCAAGTATTTTACTAGAAATGCTTGTGCAATGTTAAATGCAGACAGCTTATGCTGTCGGAATTTAGCGAAGTCGGGCGGACATGATCCGCTACAGCGGATTATGTCCGTCTGACATTTAATAAATCTTCCCCCTACTCTGAACTTCAAATAAGCAGTAGATTTTTTTCTAACAATTTTTTTTTCTCCAATTTACTGGCCCCCTGTATCATGTGACAGACATCAGCCAATCTTAAACTTAAATCTAAGGACCGTTATAAGTACTTGAGCTTTAACAACAGTTCCGTATTCTATGGGGACAAAAGCCAGAGGGTATGCACCAGTTCCACAATCTGTAGATGTCAGGGTGTAAATGGGATGTTACCGTAGTATTGTCTGCCCACTCGCCCTTTTGCCACTCTTACCGGACTATGTGAGGCTTATCCAGCACGGGTATATACGATACCGCTCCAAGTGCTCCCTCTCTTCACCGGCGGGGCTCGGCGTCCTCGTGGATCATTAGCATCTGTCCGTCATCACTCCGAATCATCTGCACACCCGACGTCACTCTGGCATGCCCATGCGCCTCATCTGGGAAACCTCTCATCCAATGGCTGTCCCCAATTGGCTCACACCTCCCCACAGCCGAAGTCCGTGGTAATGCTGGTAAAGCAGGTAGCAAAAATAGGAGAAGAGTCCACGGTTTCTTCTAAAATCAATATTTATTCAACACAGGTTAAAACGAAGAAGGATGACATCTACATGCACCCAAAAAGGCGGTGTGGCACTAATGGCTTATGTGTTTCGCAATGCGTAATTCACAAAAGCAGTAAAAAAAATTCTGTCAAATGTTTTTTCCCCTTATTTTCCAATCCACTGTATCATGTGAAAGACATCAGCCAATCACAGACTAGTATACATATACCCTGTGGGTTTCTGCACATGCTCAGTAGGATCTTGTTCTCCAAAAAGTGTGAATATAAAAAGTATCTTAAAACTGCTTGTTCTTTCTGAATCATAAAAGTTTATTTTGACTTGAGTGTCACTTTAATGGATAGTGCAGGGGAAGCTCATAATACAAGTGGTGAGATAAGTGTTGAGCCGAAACACAGTATAAAATTCAGCTGTAAAATTAAGCACTTTTAACAACTGAAGTGAACTATTATACACAGAAGTACATAAGCAATTCCACTACTCCACCATTAGCTTAAAGGTACACTGAACCCAATTTTTTTCTTCTGTGATTCAGATAGAGCATGCAATTTTCAGCAACTTTCTAATTTACTCCTATTATCAAATTTTCTTCATTCTCTTGCTATCTTTATTTGAAATGCAATAATGTAAGTTTAGATGCCGGCCCATTTTTGGTGAACAACCTGGGTTGTTCTTGCTGATTGGTGGATAAATTCACCCACCAATAAACAAGGGCTGTCCAGGGTCTGAACCCAAAAAAATAGCTTAGATGCCTTCTTTTTTAAATAAAGATAGCAAGAGAACCAGGAAAAAATGATAATAGGAGTAAATTAGAAAGTTGCTTAAAATTGCATGCTCTATCCAAATCACAAAATAAAAAAATTGAGTTCAGTGTCCCTTTAATGAACTCTTTGACATGTTTCGCCACCAACGGGGCTTTCTCAAAGACCCTTTGAGAAAGCCACGTTGGTGGCGAAACATGTCAGTGCTTAGCTAGTTGTAATGCTATAAGCACAACTTTTTAATCAGCAGATGTAATGAGGAATTGCCGTACCGAATAGATTTGTTAAAAATTTCTGACACACGTTATTTTATGGCTGATAGCCGATAGTATGAATGTATTGTGGGCAGTCTTTTAATCTAAGCTAGCGGGACAATAATTCTCCAGCTGCAGTGACGATAATCTAAGTTAATTGCGGAATAGAACATTGTTATATTTTATTCGGTGCTGCAAGTTGTAAACTTACAAATTGAATATACAGTTACTGTGCACCTTAAGTTGTATACCTGTTGACTTATTATACAATCCTAAGGGAAGTCTATAGAAAGTAGACTTATATAATGGTTGTATCTCTCTACAAAGAGTTATTAAAGGGACAGTCAAGTCCAAATTTTTTTTTTCATGATTTAAATAGGGCATGCAATTTTTTTTTTAATTATTCTTTATTAACCAACAAAAGGCGATATTATACAGTAGTACAGACTTGATTCATAGCAATATTAAAAAAAAGAAAGAAAAAGAAAACAATTATCGTCATCTGAGGGTTCAAACAATTTCAACAAAAAAAGCAGGTTATATTAAATAGCATCTAACCCACAGTTTTCCCCACAAATTTTTTTTTATTTTTCTTAGAGTCCGAAGAAGAAAAGAAACATTATTACCTTGAATCACCTTATGTTGGGATTTTTTGTTTTTGACTAAGGGGAGAACAAAATAAAATAACCAAAACTAAACACAAAACAAAACCGAGGAAAAGAAAAGAGGAAGAAAAGAGAGAGAGAGAGAAAAAAAAAAAAAAGAAAAGAAAAAAATGAAGGGGTAGAGGTGTCCACCTCTCTCCCATCTCTCTCGCCACTCCGTCTACCAGATGCCTAACAAGATCAGTTCTGAGTTTTGAAAAGGGAAAATCATATATTCTCTTTCGTTTTCAGGAAGTGACTTAATGTATACTGCCCATTTATTAAAGAAATTCCTTATATCCTCTTCGTTATCAATGTCTGTATCCTTTTGTTCTAATAAACATTGTTTTTTCAGACAGTTCTGAATTTCCGACACACTTGGTACAGAACGCATTTTCCATTTTTTGCATATCAAATATCTAGTGGCTAAAATGGAAATGGAAACCAGTTTGTCATTGGGATGATGCTTGTTTAAGTTGTCAATGCATAATATGACCTGGAATAGGGTAAGGGTTATGGATGGAATTTTGAGTACCCTGCTCCGCCAGTATTCTAATTTACGCCAAGTATTTCTCACTTTTGGGCAGAACCAAAACATGTGTTCTATGTCAGCTGCTGGGAGAGAACATTTAGGGCATTTATTAAAGCCCGAATTATGTACCCTGAGGCTCTTTTCCGGAGTGAAATATGCTCTGTGAAGCAACTTAATATGCGCTTCCCGCCATGTAGCAGAGAGGGTTGTCTTAGCCACTTTACCTATAGAATATTGCAAAATTTTTGGGTCAACCCTGTTCTGTGCTAAAAGTGAGGTCCATGTTGAAGCAATTCTTGTCAGATTTAAATTACCCCTGCTAGCACCCAATAAATGATAGCCCACAGAAATAGACATACGATCAGCCTTCATAAGTATGAGCCAGTTTTCAAGTTTGCCTAACTTCCAGCCCCAGCCCTCTTCTCTAATTGTTTCAGACAGAAAATGCCTTATCTGTAAGTAAGTGAAAAAGTCTTTCGGTTAGATTTAGAGTTTTGTCGGTAACAACCCGCGTATCTAACGCTGGCTTTTATCTGGCCGCACCTTTAAAATAACTCTGGTATTGAGAGTCCACAGAATGGCTGCGTTAGGCTCCAAAAAAGGAGCGTAGAGCATATTTAACGCAACTGCAACTCTCGATACCAGAGTTGCTTACGGACGCGGCCAGCCTAAAAAATGTGCTCGTGCACGATTCCCCCATAGGAAACAATGGGGCTGTTTGAGCTGAAAAAAAACCTAACACCTGCAAAAAAGCCGCGTTCAGCTCCTAACGCAGCAGCATTGTTTCCTATGGGGAAACACTTCCTACGTCTGCACCTAACACTCTAACATGTACCCCGAGTCTAAACACCCCTAACCACTTATTAACCCCTATTCTGCCGCCCCCGCTATCAGTGACCCCTGTATATTATTTTTAACCCCTAATCTGCCGCTCCGTAAACCGCCGCTACTTACATTATCCCTATGTACCCCTAATCTGCTGCCCTAACATCGCCGACCCCTATATTATATTTATTAACCCCTAATCTGCCCCCCACAACGTCGCCTCCACCTGCCTACACTTATTAACCCCTAATCTGCCGAGCGGACCGCACCGCTATTATTATAAAGTTATTAACCCCTAATCCGCCTCACTAACCCTATAATAAATAGTATTAACCCCTAATCTGCCCTCCCTAACATCGCCGACACCTAACTTCAATTATTAACCCCTAATCTGCCGACTGGAGCTCACCGATATTCTAATAAATGTATTAACCCCTAAAGCTAAGTCTAACCCTAACACTAACACCCCCCTAACTTAAATAAAATTGTAATCTAACGAAATTAATTAACTCTTATTAAATAAATTATTCCTATTTAAAGCTAAATAATTACCTGTAAAATAAATCCTAATATAGCTACAATATAAATTATAATTATATTATAGCTATTTTAGGATTAATATTTATTTTACAGGTAACTTTGTATTTATTTTAACCAGGTACAATAGCTATTAAATAGTTAAGAACTATTTAATAGCTAAAATAGTTAAAATAATTACAAAATGACCTGTAAAATAAATCCTAACCTAAGTTACAATTAAACCTAACACTACACTATCAATAAATTAATTAAATAAAATACCTATAATTATCTACAATTAAACCTAACACTACACTATCAATAAATAAATTAAATACAATTCCTACAAATAAATACAATGAAATAAACTAACTAAAGTACAAAAAATAAAAAAATATTTACAAACATTAGAAATATATACTCTAAGCCCCCTAATAAAATAACAAAGCCCCCCAAAATAAAAAAATGCCCTACCCTATTCTAAATTACTAAAGTTCAAAGCTCTTTTACCTTACCAGCCCTGAACAGGGCCCTTTGCGGGGCATGCCCCAAGAAATTCAGCTCTTTTGCCTGTAAAAAAAAACATACAATACCCCCCCCCCCCAACATTACAACCCACCACCCACATACCCCTAATCTAACCCAAACCCCCCTTAAATAAACCTAACACTAAGCCCCTGAAGATCTCCCTACCTTGAGTCGTCTTCACCCAGCCGAGCCAAATTCTTCATCCAAGCGGAGCAAGAAGAGGTCCTCCATCCGGTAGAAGTCTTCATCCAAGCGGGGCAGAAGAGGTCTTCCATCCGATTGAAGTCTTCATCCAAGCGGGATCTTCTATCGTCATCCATCCGGAGCAGAGCGGCAGCATCCTGAAGACCTCCGACGCGGAACATCCATCCTGGCCGACGACTGAACGACGAATGACGGTTCCTTTAAATGACGTCATCCAAGATGCCGCTTGGAAGAAGATGGTTGCTGGTCCGGATCTACTCTTCTTCCCGGATAGGATGAAGACTTTGGAGCCTCTTCTGGACTTCTTCAGCCGTCGGATGATGGATGTCTAGCCCCCGCTTGGCCTTAGATGAAGATATCGGAGCCAGGACGGATCGGTGATACCTGGTATGGTGAAGATAAGGTAGGAAGATCTTCAGGGGCTTAGTGTTAGGTTTATTTAAGGGGGGTTTGTGTTAGATTAGGGGTATGTGGGTGGTGGGTTGTAATGTTGGGGGGGGGGTATTGTATGTGTTTTTTTACAGGCAAAAGAGCTGAATTTCTTGGGGCATGCCTCGCAAAGGGCCCTGTTCAGGGCTGGTAAGGTAAAAGAGCTTTGAACTTTAGTAATTTAGAATAGGGTAGGGCATTTTTTTATTTTGGGGGGCTTTGTTATTTTATTAAGGGGCTTAGAGTAGGTGTAATTAGTTTAAAATTGTTGTAATATTTTTCTAATGTTTGTAAATATTTTTTTATTTTTTGTAACTTAGTTCTTTTTTATTATTTGTACTTTAGTTAGTTTATTTCATTGTAGTTATTTGTAGGTATTGTATTTAATTAATTTATTGATAGTGTAGTGTTAGGTTTAATTGTAACTTAGGTTAGGATTTATTTTACAGGTAAATTTGCAGAAGCGGTTCTTAGAGGAGAAATCTTAGCCTATAATATAGCTCTAACCAAGAAACTGAAGTTAAGAGAAAAAGAAATATATAAGGCATTATCTAATTCATACAATAAATTTCTGCTGCACAAAAACACCCTAAACTGGGCTAAGTATGTGCAAGCTAAAGAAGCTAGGGATACATTTGTTTTGACCCAGCAAGTGCAAAAAGAATTAAAAATTCAGGCTAAACTCTACAGATTTGGGAATAAATCTGGAAAGATGTTGTCTAGATTGGTCAATAACGAAAAAAAACAATTTTATATTGAAGAACTTCTAGATAAGGGCGAGCGAATCTCAAATCCCAATAAAATCGCATCTGCACTGGTGGAATATTATCAAGATGTATACTCTTGTAAAGGTTATGATCAGGATAAATCTGCAGAGTTTTGGAACAAGATCGTAAGTCCCTCACTAACTGACGATTGTATTAGTAGTCTCAACTCCCCTATATCTGTTCAAGAAGTAAATGAGGCAATCTCTAAACTACCCATCAATAAAGCAGCAGGTCCGGATGGACTACCCAGTGAATTTGATAAAATACTATCTGCAGAAATCTCTCCGTATTTAACAAATTTATATAATGACTTTTATATTAATGGTAAACCAGTTTCAGCTTCATTCTCCTCTTCTCACACGACCTTAATTCTTAAGGTAGGGAAGGACCCGAGGCTTAAAGAATCATACAAACCAATAGCCTTACTACATCTTTGTTGAAGTTTGGAATTAAGGGCAAATTCCCTGAATTTGTAGAGAATCTTTATAAAAGCTCAGCCACAAGCTTGATAATCAATGGAATTGTATCCCTACCAATAACTCTGGAAAGAGGAACGCGCCAGGGTTGTCCTCTCTCCCCACTTCTGTTTGATGTTGCTATTGAGCCCTTGGCAATCATGATAAGACAAAGTTTGGAGGGAATAAAAATCTCAAATAACGAGATGAAAATAGGTCTATATGCAGATGATGTTTTGTTGTATTTATCAAATACTAAAATTAATATTCCAAAATTAATGTAGATAATCGATCAGTTTGGTACCTTTTCAGGATACAAAATAAATGCATCCAAATCAGAAATTTTCTGGATTCGTAGGAAAAGTGACTCATGTTTGGAAAATCCATTCAAAAGAGTAACAGACTCATTCAAATACCTAGGGATAAATATCCCGGCGAACTCGGACAATCTATATGAACTCAATATTCCCCCAATTGTTATGCAATTTAAGGAAAAACTTAGAACATGGCAAAGCTTACCACTTTCAATTTCAGGACGAGTAGCACTAGTCAAAATGATCCTCCTCCCGAAATTGCTATACATACTTCAGAATGTCCCAGTAATTCTTTTTGAAAAGGATGTACGGATGATTAATGGCTTAATCAGACAATTTCTCTGGCAGGGGAAAAGAGCACGAATATCTCTTAATAAACTCTCCCTTCCACGTGAGTTTGGGGGCCTAGCACTCCCAGACATCAGAGCGTATAACCTCAGTTTCTTGGCACGAATAGCGGCTGGCTGGATTTTGTCTAAAGATTATATCCTAAATAACCATCTTGAGACCAACATCTGTGGTCCTTACCTTCGCTTAGCACTTTTACACTCCCCCCCCTAAAGAGCTACCTCCAGAAATTAAAAGACTAAAAGTCATTTACAATCCTATCAGGGCATGGTGGAAAATAGCAAAAATTCTTTCAATTAATTCCAAGGTTTCGCACTACCTTCACCTGATAGGAAATCCAAAATTTCAACCTGGGTTACATTCTGAGGTTTTTAATAGATGGCACAAGAATGGGCTAAATAAAATGACCTTGCTGATAGACGGCGATAGAAAAATCATTAAAACATTTGAAGTATTGAAAGGGGAATTTAACTTACCTAACTTAGGCCTAGTTTTGGAGTTTGGCGGTAGCCGTGAAAACCAGCGTTAGAGGCTCCTAACGCTGGTTTTAGGCTACCGCCGGTATTTGGAGTCATTCAAAAAAGGGTCTAACGCTCACTTTTCAGCCGCAACTTTTACATACCGCAGATCCCCTTACGTCATTTGCGTATCCTATCTTTTCAATGGGATCTTTCTAACTCCGGTATTTAGAGTCGTGTCTGAAGTGAGCGTTAGAAATCTAACGACAAAACTCCAGCCGCAGAAAAAAGTCAGTAGTTAAGAGCTTTCTGGGCTAACGCCGGTTCATAAAGCTCTTAACTACTGTGCTCTAAAGTACACTAACACCCATAAACTACCTATGTACCCCTAAACCGAGGTCCCCCCACATCGCCGCCACTCGATTAATTTTTTTTAACCCCTAATCTGCCGACCGCCACCTACGTTATACTTATGTACCCCTAATCTGCTGCCCCTAACACCGCCGACCCCTATATTATATTTATTAACCCCTAACCTGCCCCCCACAACGTCGCCGCCAGCTACCTACAATAATTAACCCCTAATCTGCCGACCGCAAAGTGCCTCTACTTACGTTATCCTTATGTACCCATAATCTGCTGCCCCTAACACTGCCGACCCCTATATTATATTTATTAACCCCTAATCTGCCCCCCACAACGTCGCCTCCACCTGCCTACACTTATTAACCCCTAATCTGCCGACCGGACCGCACGGCTATTATAATAAAGTTATTAACCCCTAATCCGCCTCACTAACCCTATAATAAATAGTATTAACCCCTAATCTGCCCTCCCTAACATCGCCGACACCTAACTTCAAACATTAACCCCTAATCTGCCGACTGGAGCTCACCGCTATTCTAATAAATGTATTAACCCCTAAAGCTAAGTCTAACCCTAACACTAACACCCCCCTAACTTAAATATAATTTTAATCTAACGAAATTAATTAACTCTTATTAAATAAATTATTCCTATTTAAAGCTAAATACTTACCTGTAAAATAAATCCTAATATAGCTACAATATAAATTATAATTATATTATTGCTATTTTAGGATTAATATTTATTTTACAGGTAACTTTGTATTTATTTTAACCAGGTACAATAACTATTAAACAGTTAAGAACTATATAATAGCTAAAATAGTTAAAATAATTACAAATTTACCTGTAAAATAAATCCTAACCTAAGTTACAATTAAACCTAACACTACACTATCAATAAATTAATTAAATTCAATACCTACAAATAACTACAATGAAATAAACTAACTAAAGTACAAATAATAAAAAAGAACTAAGTTACAAAAAATAAAAAAATATTTACAAACATTAGAAAAATATTACAACAATTTTAAACTAATTACACCTACTCTAAGCCCCTTAATAAAATAACAAAGCCCCCCAAAATAAAAAAATGCCCTACCCTATTCTAAATTACTAAAGTTCAAAGCTCTTTTACCTTACCAGCCCTGAACAGGGCCCTTTGCGAGGCATGCCCCAAGAAATTCAGCTCTTTTGCCTGTAAAAAAACACATACAATACCCCCCCCAACATTACAACCCACCACCCACATACCCCTAATCTAACACAAACCCCCCTTAAATAAACCTAACACTAAGCCCCTGAAGATCTTCCTACCTTATCTTCACCATACCAGGTATCACCGATCCGTCCTGGCTCCGATATCTTCATCTAAGCCCAAGCGGGGGCTAGACATCCATCATCCGACGGCTGAAGAAGTCCAGAAGAGGCTCCAAAGTCTTCATCCTATCCGGGAAGAAGAGTAGATCCGGACCAGCAACCATCTTCTTCCAAGCGGCATCTTGGATGACGTCATTTAAAGGAACCGTCATTCGTCGTTCAGTCGTCGGCCAGGATGGATGTTCCGCGTCGGAGGTCTTCAGGATGCTGCCGCTCTGCTCCGGATGGATGACGATAGAAGATCCCGCTTGGATGAAGACTTCAATCGGATGGAAGACCTCTTCTGCCCCGCTTGGATGAAGACTTCTACCGGATGGAGGACCTCTTCTTGCTCCGCTTGGATGAAGAATTTGGCTCGGCTGGGTGAAGATGACTCAAGGTAGGGAGATCTTCAGGGGCTTAGTGTTAGGTTTATTTAAGGGGGGTTTGGGTTAGATTAGGGGTATGTGGGTGGTGGGTTGTAATGTTGGGGGGGGGTATTGTATGTTTTTTTTTACAGGCAAAAGAGCTGAATTTCTTGGGGCATGCCCCGCAAAGGGCCCTGTTCAGGGCTGGTAAGGTAAAAGAGCTTTGAACTTTAGTAATTTAGAATAGGGTAGGGCATTTTTTTATTTTGGGGGGCTTTGTTATTTTATTAAGGGGCTTAGAGTAGGTGTAATTAGTTTAAAATTGTTGTAATATTTTTCTAATGTTTGTAAATATTTTTTTATTTTTTGTAACTTAGTTCTTTTTTATTATTTGTACTTTAGTTAGTTTATTTCATTGTAGTTATTTGTAGGTATTGTATTTAATTAATTTATTGATAGTGTAGTGTTAGGTTTAATTGTAACTTAGGTTAGGATTTATTTTACAGGTAAATTTGTAATTATTTTAACTATTTTAGCTATTATATAGTTCTTAACTATTTAATAGTTATTGTACCTGGTTAAAATAAATACAAAGTTACCTGTAAAATAAATATTAATCCTAAAATAGCAATAATATAATTATAATTTATATTGTAGCTATATTAGGATTTATTTTACAGGTAAGTATTTAGCTTTAAATAGGAATAATTTATTTAATAAGAGTTAATTAATTTCGTTAGATTAAAATTATATTTAAGTTAGGGGGGTGTTAGTGTTAGGGTTAGACTTAGCTTTAGGGGTTAATACATTTATTAGAATAGCGGTGAGCTCCAGTCGGCAGATTAGGGGTTAATGTTTGAAGTTAGGTGTCGGCGATGTTAGGGAGGGCAGATTAGGGGTTAATACTATTTATTATAGGGTTAGTGAGGCGGATTAGGGGTTAATAACTTTATTATAATAGCGGTGCGGTCCGGTCGGCAGATTAGGGGTTAATAAGTGTAGGCAGGTGGAGGCGACGTTGTGGGGGGCAGATTAGGGGTTAATAAATATAATATAGGGGTCGGCAGTGTTAGGGGCAGCAGATTATGGGTACATAAGGATAACGTAAGTAGAGGCGCTTTGCGGTCGGCAGATTAGGGGTTAATTATTGTAGGTAGCTGGCGGCGACGTTGTGGGGGGCAGGTTAGGGGTTAATAAATATAATATAGGGGTCGGCGGTGTTAGGGGCAGCAGATTAGGGGTACATAAGTATAACGTAGGTGGCGGTCGGCAGATTAGGGGTTAAAAAAATTTAATCGAGTGGCGGCGATGTGGGGGGACCTCGGTTTAGGGGTACATAGGTAGTTTATGGGTGTTAGTGTACTTTAGAGCACAGTAGTTAAGAGCTTTATGAACCGGCGTTAGCCCAGAAAGCTCTTAACTACTGACTTTTTTCTGCGGCTGGAGTTTTGTCGTTAGATTTCTAACGCTCACTTCAGACACGACTCTAAATACCGGAGTTAGAAAGATCCCATTGAAAAGATAGAATACGCAAATGACGTAAGGGGATCTGCGGTATGTAAAAGTTGCGGCTGAAAAGTGAGCGTTAGACCCTTTTTTGAATGACTCCAAATACCGGCGGTAGCCTAAAACCAGCGTTAGGAGCCTCTAACGCTGGTTTTCACGGCTACCGCCAAACTCCAAAACTAGGCCTAAGTTAGGTAAGTTAAATTCCCCTTTCAATACTTCAAATGTTTTAATGATTTTTCTATCGCCGTCTATCAGCAAGGTCATTTTATTTAGCCCATTCTTGTGCCATCTATTAAAAACCTCAGAATGTAACCCAGGTTGAAATTTTGGATTTCCTATCAGGTGAAGGTAGTGCGAAACCTTTGAATTAATTGAAAGAATTTTTGCTATTTTCCACCATGCCCTGATAGGATTGTAAATGACTTTTAGTCTTTTAATTTCTGGAGGTAGCTCTTTAGGGGGGGAGTGTAAAAGTGCTAAGCGAAGGTAAGGACCACAGATGTTGGTCTCAAGATGGTTATTTAGGATATAATCTTTAGACAAAATCCAGCCAGCCGCTATTCGTGCCAAGAAACTGAGGTTATACGCTCTGATGTCTGGGAGTGCTAGGCCCCCAAACTCACGTGGAAGGGAGAGTTTATTAAGAGATATTCGTGCTCTTTTCCCCTGCCAGAGAAATTGTCTGATTAAGCCATTAATCATCCGTACATCCTTTTCAAAAAGAATTACTGGGACATTCTGAAGTATGTATAGCAATTTCGGGAGGAGGATCATTTTGACTAGTGCTACTCGTCCTGAAATTGAAAGTGGTAAGCTTTGCCATGTTCTAAGTTTTTCCTTAAATTGCATAACAATTGGGGGAATATTGAGTTCATATAGATTGTCCGAGTTCGCCGGGATATTTATCCCTAGGTATTTGAATGAGTCTGTTACTCTTTTGAATGGATTTTCCAAACATGAGTCACTTTTCCTACGAATCCAGAAAATTTCTGATTTGGATGCATTTATTTTGTATCCTGAAAAGGTACCAAACTGATCGATTATCTACATTAATTTTGGAATATTAATTTTAGTATTTGATAAATACAACAAAACATCATCTGCATATAGACCTATTTTCATCTCGTTATTTGAGATTTTTATTCCCTCCAAACTTTGTCTTATCATGATTGCCAAGGGCTCAATAGCAACATCAAACAGAAGTGGGGAGAGAGGACAACCCTGGCGCGTTCCTCTTTCCAGAGTTATTGGTAGGGATACAATTCCATTGATTATCAAGCTTGTGGCTGAGCTTTTATAAAGATTCTCTACAAATTCAGGGAATTTGCCCTTAATTCAAAACTTCAACAAAGATGTAGTAAGGCTATTGGTTTGTATGATTCTTTAAGCCTCGGGTCCTTCCCTACCTTAAGAATTAAGGTCGTGTGAGAAGAGGAGAATGAAGCTGAAACTGGTTTACCATTAATATAAAAGTCATTATATAAATTTGTTAAATACGGAGAGATTTCTGCAGATAGTATTTTATCAAATTCACTGGGTAGTCCATCCGGACCTGCTGCTTTATTGATGGGTAGTTTAGAGATTGCCTCATTTACTTCTTGAACAGATATAGGGGAGTTGAGACTACTAATACAATCGTCAGTTAGTGAGGGACTTACGATCTTGTTCCAAAACTCTGCAGATTTATCCTGATCATAACCTTTACAAGAGTATACATCTTGATAATATTCCACCAGTGCAGATGCGATTTTATTGGGATTTGAGATTCGCTCGCCCTTATCTAGAAGTTCTTCAATATAAAATTGTTTTTTTTCGTTATTGACCAATCTAGACAACATCTTTCCAGATTTATTCCCAAATCTGTAGAGTTTAGCCTGAATTTTTAATTCTTTTTGCACTTGCTGGGTCAAAACAAATGTATCCCTAGCTTCTTTAGCTTGCACATACTTAGCCCAGTTTAGGGTGTTTTTGTGCAGCAGAAATTTATTGTATGAATTAGATAATGCCTTATATATTTCTTTTTCTCTTAACTTCAGTTTCTTGGTTAGAGCTATATTATAGGCTAAGATTTCTCCTCTAAGAACCGCTTTAGCGGTCTCCCAGAGCAGTTCTGGGCGTTCAATATACTCAGAGTTAAACCGTAAAAATTCCTCAAACTTAGACCTAAGGCGGGTTTTAAATTTCATATCCGTCGCTAGATAGTGTGGAAAATAAAAACGCAAAGATTTGGGTCGTGAATGTTTAAGCTGAATATCCAAGGTAATGGGGGCATGATCTGATAATAATATAGGAGTGATTCTTGCTTGCACCGTTAAAAGATCCTAAGCGCTCATCAATAAGAAATAGATCTATTCATGAGAGAGTTTTGTGCGCTTTTGAAAGACAGGTAAATTCCTGAGTATCCGGGTTCTGACTTCGCCAGATATCCCGTAATGCTAAATTTTGCTTTATTTTCTTAAACATTTTAAATTCTAGGTTATCCTTTTTATGTTTTTTCTGTTTCATAGTTTCTCGAAGCCTGTCTAGCGGGCACTGTGGCGCCATATTAAAATCCCCTCCGATAATTAGGTGCCCCTGACTATACAGAAGAAGTTTAGATTGTATTCTATTCCAGAATTCTGGATCAAAGGTGTTAGGGCCATAAATATTACATATCGTGTACATTTCCTGGGCGATTCTTACTTTTAGCAGAACATATCTTCCCTCCGGATCGGGCTCACAGTCGACAACCTCGAGCTGAGTCTTTTTCCCAATTAGAATGGCCACTCCCCTTTTTTTACCAACACTTGGCGAATAGAATACTTCTCTAACCCATGAGGCTTTAAGTTTAGAAGATTCCTCTGAGTTAAGGTGTGTTTCCTGTATTAACCCTATATCCGTCTGAAATTTCCTAATGTGTCAATATGGTTTTCCGTTTGATAGGGTAGAAATCCCTCCCACATTCCATGATATTATCCTAAATTTCTCCAACATAGGTGTGTCCGGTCCACGGCGTCATCCTTACTTGTGGGATATTCTCCTCCCCAACAGGAAATGGCAAAGAGCCCAGCAAAGCTGGTCACATGATCCCTCCTAGGCTCCGCCTTCCCCAGTCATTCTCTTTGCTGTTGTACAGGCAACATCTCCACGGAGATGGCTTAGAGTTTTTTAGTGTTTAACTGTAGTTTTTATTATTTAATCAAGAGTTTGTTATTTTAAAATAGTGCTGGTATGTACTATTTACTCTGAAACAGAAAAGAGATGAAGATTTCTGTTTGTAAGAGGAAAATGATTTTAGCAACCGTTACTAAAATCGATGGCTGTTTCCACACAGGACTGTTGAGAGGAATTAACTTCAGTTGGGGGAAACAGGGAGCAGACTTTTGCTGCTTGAGGTATGACACATTTCTAACAAGACGATGTAATGCTGGAAGCTGTCATTTTCCCTATGGGATCCGGTAAGCCATTTTTATTACATGAAGAGAAAAAAGGGCTTCACAAGGGCTTTTAAGACTGTAGACATTTTCTGGGCTAAAACGATTTATATATAAGCATATTTTATACTCCATAGCCTTGAGGAATTATTTTAATCTTGGGAACTATGTAAAATAACCGGCAGGCACTGTATTGGACACCTTATTCTCTAGGGGCTTTCCCTAATCATAGGCAGAGTCTCATTTTCGCGCCTCTATTGCGCACTTGTTTTTGGGAAGCATGACATGCAGATGCATGTGTGAGGAGCTCTGATACATAGAAAAGACTTTCTGAAGGCGTCATTTGGTATCGTATTCCCCTTTGGGCTTGGTTGGGTCTCAGCAAAGCAGATACCAGGGACTGTAAAGGGGTTAAATATAAAAACGGCTCCGGTTCCGTTATTTTAAGGGTTAAAGCTTCCAAATTTGGTGTGCAATACTTTTAAGGCTTTAAGACACTGTGGTGAAATTTTGGTGAATTTTGAACAATTCCTTCATACTTTTTCACATATGCAGTAATAAAGTGTGTTCAGTTTAAAATTTAAAGTGACAGTAACGGTTTTATTTTAAAACGTTTTTTTGTACTTTGTTATCAAGTTTATGCCTGTTTAACATGTCTGAACTACCAGATAGACTGTGTTCTGTATGTGGGGAAGCCAAGGTTCCTTCTCATTTAAATAGATGTGATTTATGTGACACAAAATTTAGAGAAAATGATGCCCAAGATGATTCCTCAAGTGAGGGGAGTAAGCATGGTACTGCATCATCCCCTCCTTCGTCTACACCAGTCTTGCCCACACAGGAGGCCCCTAGTACATCTAGTGCGCCAATACTCCTTACTATGCAACAATTAACGGCTGTAATGGATAATTCTATCAAAAACATTTTAGCCAAAATGCCCACTTATCAGCGAAAGCGCGACTGCTCTGTTTTAGAAAATACTGAAGAGCATGAGGACGCTGATGATATTGGTTCTGAAGTGCCCCTACACCAGTCTGAGGGGGCCAGGGAGGTTTTGCCTGAGGGAGAAATTTCAGATTCAGGGAAAATTTCTCAACAAGCTGAACCTGATGTGATTACATTTAAATTTAAATTGGAACATCTCCGCGCTCTGCTTAAGGAGGTGTTATCTACTCTGGATGATTGTGAGAATTTGGTCATTCCAGAGAAATTATGTAAAATGGACAAGTTCCTAGAGGTCCCGGGGCCCCCCGAAGCTTTTCCTATACCCAAGCGGGTGGCGGACATTGTAAATAAAGAATGGGAAAGGCCCGGTATACCTTTCGTCCCTCCCCCCATATTTAAGAAATTGTTTCCTATGGTTGACCCCAGAAAGGACTTATGGCAGACAGTCCCCAAGGTCGAGGGGGCGGTTTCTACTCTAAACAAACGCACCACTATACCCATAGAAGATAGTTGTGCTTTCAAAGATCCTATGGATAAAAAATTAGAGGGTTTGCTTAAAAAGATGTTTGTTCAGCAAGGTTACCTTCTACAACCAATTTCATGCATTGTTCCTGTCACTACAGCAGCGTGTTTCTGGTTCGATGAACTAGAAAAGGCGCTCAATAATAATTCTTCTTCTTATGAGGAGATTATGGACAGAATTCATGCTCTCAAATTGGCTAATTCTTTCACCCTAGACGCCACTTTGCAATTGGCTAGGTTAGCGGCGAAAAATTCTGGTTTTGCTATTGTGGCGCGCAGAGCGCTTTGGCTAAAATCTTGGTCAGCGGATGCGTCTTCCAAGAACAAATTGCTTAACATTCCTTTCAAGGGGAAAACGCTGTTTGGCCCTGACTTGAAAGAGATTATCTCTGATATCACTGGGGGCAAGGGCCACGCCCTCCCTCAGGATAGGTCTTTCAAAGCCAAAAATAAACCTAATTTTCGTCCCTTTCGCAGAAACGGACCAGCCCCAAGTGCTACGTCCTCTAAGCAAGAGGGTAATACTTCTCAAGCCAAGCCAGCCTGGAGGCCAATGCAAGGCTGGAACAAAGGAAAGCAGGCCAAGAAACCTGCCACTGCTACCAAGACAGCATGAGATGTTGGCCCCCGATCCGGGACCGGATCTGGTGGGGGGCAGACTCTCTCTCTTCGCTCAGGCTTGGGCAAGAGATGTTCTGGATCCTTGGGCACTAGAAATAGCCTCCCAAGGTTATCTTCTGGAATTCAAGGGACTTCCCCCAAGGGGGAGGTTCCACAGGTCTCAATTGTCTTCAGACCTCATAAAAAAACAGGCATTCTTACATTGTGTAGAAGACCTGTTAAAAATGGGAGTGATTCATCCTGTTCCATTAGGAGAACAAGGGATGGGGTTCTACTCCAATCTGTTCATAGTTCCCAAAAAAGAGGGAACATTCAGACCAATCTTAGATCTCAAGATCCTAAACAAGTTTCTCAAGGTTCCATCGTTCAAAATGGAAACCATTCGAACAATTCTTCCTTCCATCCAGGAAGGTCAATTCATGACCACGGTGGATTTAAAGGATGCGTATCTACATATTCCTATCCACAAGGAACATCATCGGTTCCTAAGGTTCGCATTCCTGGACAAGCATTACCAGTTTGTGGCACTTCCGTTCGGATTAGCCACTGCTCCAAGAATTTTCACAAAGGTACTAGGGTCCCTTCTAGCGGTGCTAAGACCAAGGGGCATTGCAGTAGTACCTTACTTGGACGACATTCTGATTCAAGCGTCGTCCCTTCCACAAGCAAAGGCTCACACGGACATTGTCCTGGCCTTTCTCAGATCTCACGGGTGGAAAGTGAACGTAGAAAAAAGTTCGCTATCTCCGTCAACAAGGGTTCCCTTCTTGGGAACAATAATAGACTCCTTAGAAATGAGGATTTTTCTGACAGAGGCCAGAAAATCAAAACTTCTAAACTCTTGTCAAATACTTCATTCTGTTCCTCTTCCTTCCATAGCGCAGTGCATGGAAGTAATAGGTTTGATGGTAGCGGCAATGGACATAGTTCCTTTTGTGCGAATTCATCTAAGACCATTACAACTGTGCATGCTCAGTCAGTGGAATGGGGACTATACAGACTTGTCTCCGACGATACAAGTAGATCAGAGGACCAGAGATTCACTCCGTTGGTGGCTGTCCCTGGACAACCTGTCACAGGGGATGAGCTTCCGCAGACCAGAGTGGGTCATTGTCACGACCGACGCCAGTCTGGTGGGCTGGGGCGCGGTCTGGGGACCCCTGAAAGCTCAGGGTCTTTGGTCTCGGGAAGAATCTCTTCTCCCGATAAATATTCTGGAACTGAGAGCGATATTCAATGCTCTCAAGGCTTGGCCTCAGCTAGCAAAGGCCAAGTTCATACGGTTTCAATCAGACAACATGACGACTGTTGCGTACATCAACCATCAGGGGGGAACAAGGAGTTCCCTGGCGATGGAAGAAGTGACCAAAATCATTCAATGGGCGGAGACTCACTCCTGCCACTTGTCTGCAATCCACATCCCAGGAGTGGAAAATTGGGAAGCGGATTTTCTGAGTCGTCAGACATTTCATCCGGGGGAGTGGGAACTCCATCCGGAAATCTTTGCCCAAATTACTCAATTGTGGGGCATTCCGGACATGGATCTGATGGCCTCTCGTCAGAACTTCAAGGTTCCTTGCTACGGGTCCAGATCCAGGGATCCCAAGGCGACTCTAGTAGATGCACTAGTAGCACCTTGGACCTTCAAACTAGCTTATGTATTCCCGCCGTTTCCTCTCATCCCCAGGCTGGTAGCCAGGATCAATCAGGAGAGGGCATCGGTGATTTTGATAGCTCCTGCGTGGCCACGCAGGACTTGGTATGCAGACCTGGTGAATATGTCATCGGCTCCACCATGGAAGCTACCTTTGAGACGAGACCTTCTTGTTCAAGGTCCGTTCGAACATCCGAATCTGGTCTCACTCCAACTGACTGCTTGGAGATTGAACGCTTGATCTTATCAAAGCGAGGGTTCTCAGATTCTGTCATTGATACTCTTGTTCAGGCCAGAAAGCCTGTAACTAGAAAAATCTACCACAAAATATGGAAAAAATATATCTGTTGGTGTGAGTCTAAAGGATTCCCTTGGGACAAGGTAAAAATTCCTAAGATTCTATCCTTTCTTCAAGAAGGTTTGGAGAAAGGATTATCTGCAAGTTCTTTGAAGGGACAGATTTCTGCCTTGTCTGTGTTACTTCACAAAAAGCTGGCAGCTGTGCCAGATGTTCAAGCCTTTGTTCAGGCTCTGGTTAGAATCAAGCCTGTTTACAAACATTTGACTCCTCCTTGGAGTCTCAATTTAGTTCTTTCAGTTCTTCAGGGGGTTCCGTTTGAACCCTTACATTCCGTTGATATTAAGTTATTATCTTGGAAAGTTTTGTTTTTGGTTGCAATTTCTTCTGCTAGAAGAGTTTCAGAATTATCTGCTCTGCAGTGTTCTCCTCCTTATCTGGTGTTCCATGCAGATAAGGTGGTTTTACGTACTAAACCTGGTTTTCTTCCGAAAGTTGTTTCTAACAAAAACATTAACCAGGAGATAGTCGTGCCTTCTTTGTGTCCGAATCCAGTTTCAAAGAAGGAACGTTTGTTGCACAATTTGGATGTAGTTCGTGCTCTAAAATTCTATTTAGATGCTACAAAGGATTTTAGACAAACATCTTCTTTGTTTGTTGTTTATTCTGGTAAAAGGAGAGGTCAAAAAGCAACTTCTACCTCTCTCTCTTTTTGGATTAAAAGCATCATCAGATTGGCTTACGAGACTGCCGGACGGCAGCCTCCTGAAAGAATCACAGCTCATTCTACTAGGGCTGTGGCTTCCACATGGGCCTTCAAGAACGAGGCTTCTGTTGATCAGATATGTAAGGCAGCGACTTGGTCTTCACTGCACACTTTTACTAAATTTTACAAATTTGATACTTTTGCTTCTTCTGAGGCTATTTTTGGGAGAAAGGTTTTGCAAGCCGTGGTGCCTTCCATCTAGGTGACCTGATTTGCTCCCTCCCTTCATCCGTGTCCTAAAGCTTTGGTATTGGTTCCCACAAGTAAGGATGACGCCGTGGACCGGACACACCTATGTTGGAGAAAACAGAATTTATGTTTACCTGATAAATTACTTTCTCCAACGGTGTGTCCGGTCCACGGCCCGCCCTGGTTTTTTAATCAGGTCTGATAATTTATTTTCTTTAACTACAGTCACCACGGTATCATATGATTTCTCCTATGCAAATATTCCTCCTTTACGTCGGTCGAATGACTGGGGAAGGCGGAGCCTAGGAGGGATCATGTGACCAGCTTTGCTGGGCTCTTTGCCATTTCCTGTTGGGGAGGAGAATATCCCACAAGTAAGGATGACGCCGTGGACCGGACACACCGTTGGAGAAAGTAATTTATCAGGTAAACATAAATTCTGTTTTTTCTATTTTTCTGTGTCTTTAAAACTTATCTGGAGCAAGGCAGAGAGGGAAGGGGGGGAACAGAGAGAGAGAGAGAGAGAGGGTGATAGGGAGGAAAAAGAGAAAAAAAAAGGGGGGGGAACCCTAGCAATTTCCCTGGATGCCCCATCTATCCCTAACTAGGGGATCATCCCAACTATTGAGCCTACTCTGACTAACTAAGGGCTATTCTGTCTGATGCTGGTAAGTCTAGGGATAGAAAAAATTTCTCGGCTGCATGTGCCTCCAGAAAGAAATGTACTGTGTCATTCACTGTTACTTTAAGCTTAGCTGGGTAGATTATTGTCGCATTTAATCCAGAGTTTATAAATTTAGTACACATGGGTGCCAGATCCCTCCTCTTGGAGGCTGTGTCAGCCGAGAAATCCTGAAAGATAAGAATCTTAGCTCCATTAATGATAAGAGGTTGAGTTTTACGGAAATATTGTAAAAGTAAAACTTTGTCTTGGTAATTGAGTAGTTTTGCAATGACTGGTCTAGGCCTACTAGCATTTTTATTAACTGGTCCCAGCCTATGAGCCCTCTCTACCAGGATACTGTGGTATGAAGATGGAAGTTTAAGAGCTATCTTCAGAGTGTCAGAGATGAAGAAGGCTAGATCTTCATATTGCTTCTCCT
Organism: Bombina bombina; assembly: GCF_027579735.1. NCBI lineage: Eukaryota > Metazoa > Chordata > Amphibia > Anura > Bombinatoridae > Bombina > Bombina bombina. The sequence goes on from NC_069503.1 coordinate 156,811,394, forward strand.
CTGGAAGACCTATTATTCTGATGTTATTTCTCCTGCTACGATTTTCTAGGTCTTCTAACCTCGATAGGATTTTTTGGGTACTACTGCTAAAGTTATCAAGCTTAAAACCTTGTGACACAGTCAGATCTTCTAGATCAGACACTCTCTGCTCAACCTCCTGCATTCTAGAGGAGAATTGTCTGATTTCTTGCGATAGCGAGGAAATATCCTGTTTGATTTCCAGCCTTAGAGCATCAAATTTAGGAGAGAGGGCCTCAGAAATGCTGGCAACTAGACTTTGAATATTTAATACTTCAGGTATGGTTGTATTTGATAGAACTGATTGAACATCAGCTACTGGATCTTGTGTGCTCTTAAGTTTTTTATCCCTTTGTCTGCCTGCCATTACTGGTGAAGATGTTTTAGCAGAGGTACCAAGAAACTTATCCATATACCAATTGTGATAAGGTAAATAAGTGAGGAAAAAGGAGAGAGAGAGGAGGAAGAAAAAAAAAAAAAAAAAAGCGGAGAGGAGGGGGGTAGGATGGATGGCCCCAATTAGTGTGCTTGTGACGTGTAGGTGCTTGTACGTGCACCAAGTAGGGCATGCAATTTTAAACAACTTCCCAATTTACTTTTATCACCAATTTTGCTTTGTTCTCTTGGTATTCTTAGTTGAAAGCTAAACCTAGGAGGTTCATATGCTAATTTCTTAGACCTTCAAGACTGTCTCTAATTTGAATACATTTTGACCACTACAGGGCATTAGTTCACATGTTTCATATAGATAACATTGAGCTCATGCACATAAAGTGACCTAGGAGTGAGCACTGATTGGCTAAACAGCATGTCTGTCAAAAGAATTGAAATAAGGGGGCAGTCAGCAGAAGCTTAGATAGAAGATAATTACAGAGGTAAAACGTGTATTATTATAACTGTGTTGGTTATGCAAAACTGGGAAATGGGTAATAAAGGGATTATCTTTCTTTTTAAACAACAAAAATTCTGGTGTTGACTGTCCCTTTAACGTATAAACCATTGAAACTAGTAGAACCAGTTATATCTAAACTAGCTATATCATATTGCAGAATAATAAACCTGCTGGTAATAGAATATAAAGACGCATATTATAGTTAATTAAAACTCACATAAATCAACTTGTAATTGGGAGATATTAAGATCATCAACATAAGTCTCCAGTAGATACCCACATATTTAGGATATAGGAACGTATATGTTATATTTTTTTTATATGGGTATTATCAACAACTGCAGACAACAGTGAATGAAGGAGGAGTATAATATCCCCTCTATTCTCATATAGTATCACGAGTGGCAACATAGTAACGTATATTCAACCTCACAGAGTACCATGAGTGGCAACAGAGTAACGCATATTTAACCTCTTAAGGACATATGACGGAACTTTTCCGTCATAAAACCATTGAGCAAACGGAAAGCTGTATCCTTAAAGGGTTAATCTAACTATAAATAAACGTTGCAAGTACTAGAAATGTGGTATGAACGTCTCAATACACAGTATTATAGTGTATTATTGATTTTTAGCAAGTTGAATACCAATGTTCAGTTGCACCAAACACCTGTGCATACACTTAATAATACAGAATAACTTTTATTTATTAGGGTATATTTCTTCTTGGCTATGGATTTTTCATCCTAGGTTAAGAATTAACACCATCAGCAATTTTCTGTGTTCAATATAACACGCAGCATATTATTTCCTCATTTACATTCTGTGTTTTTAATATAACAATATATGTTTGTTTGTGGACAGTTATTTTTATTGTGATTCCTAATAAAGGTTAAATTTTAATTTGTTACGGTTAAAACCGTTTTCCTCCCATAGAATTAATTGTTCTAACATGAGAGCCACTTCCCCTTAGGCTAGAGTGCTAAAGAAGTGTACACCCTTTTCAATCCTAGGATTGAAATTCTCCTCTCTTTTCAGAATAAAAAAGTACACAGCACCTGACTCTGTTAATTACTTAAAGGTTCATATAACCATAGCTATTATATACAGAGAATCCTAAGTGCATCCAATAGTAGTGCCATTAGTCTTGTTTTTTCTTTGTTGAACAGTACAAGCAATAGTCACTACACTATTTTTATTTCAATTCATTTTTCTTTATTTCAGTTAAATATTTCAGTACATTTTATTTTTATTTTCTTAACATATTTCAAATAAAGATGATATATAATATCAGTAATTTTGAATCTGAAAAAGGGAAATTAATCTCACACTAGCAGATTTTAATTTCAGGTGAAAAAAAAAAGAAACAGAAACAGATAAATAATTTATTAAATAATAAAATAGAATGTAAAGAAGCTAAAATATTTCCATGAAGCCAAAACATATATCAGACTTAAAGGGACATAATACAATTTATTTCTCTTTGCATAACTGTTTTGTAGATGATCCATTTATATAGCCTATCTGGGTGTGTTTGTTTTTTAAATGTATAGTTTTGCTTATTTTTAAATAGCATTGTGCTGATTTTCAGACTCCTAACCAAGCCCCAAAGTTTTAGATGTATACTGATGTATACTGATTTCAGATTGCTTCTGTTTGTATAATAGGTCTTTTCATATGCAGGGGAATGGGGAGGGTCTACTCTCAGCCCCTTTCAGTGGGTGTTCTTGCTTAACCTGTGCTAAAACGTGCTAAATTGGGAGCTTCTAAGTAAGTTTTCAAAGGTTTTATACTGGATTTTTATATCAGTATCTGTGCATATTATTCTTTATAGTAATGTCTATTACATGCAGTTAAATGAAAATTAGTGTATATTGTCCATATAAATATACTGACAAACTGCTCATTCTTCCACAAAACTATATATTTTTCCCTAAATAATGCAATTTATGCTAAGAAATATCAATATAACTCCTAATTTTAATATATTTTGTGAAAAAGATCATAATCATAACTAGGATTTCTGCAAGTATAGACATATTTTGGCAGTTCTTACAATCAATGTAAATACTTGTAATATTTTTGAGTCATTTATTTCTAATGATTATTTTTAGTCTTTATTTTGTATGTTTTGGCAGATGTGGAGCATATTCTTACTCTAAAAATCTCCTTTCAAATTTTGGTACAATTTTTAAAACAAATACTTGATGTTGTGCATTTGCTCATCAGGAGACTTGCAGTTTTGAACCATCTGGAAGGTCATTAAAAATTGCAAGAGTAGTTCCAGTAAACTATTTATAGAACAGACAGTAAGATATGCTTGGTATTTTTCAGATTATTTACTAATGCTATATATTTATACCAACATTGTCATAAATGGCAATTATCTCATTTTAATTTATTGCTCTGTGGTATTGTGTATATCTTAACAAAAACATTTTGGAATGTTGTATGATGGATAAATAAAATATATACGATGAAAGTTCAAACAAAATTAAATATGCTTATTTTTCTGAGAATCTTCTTTCTGAGTTTTTTTTCCAATTTACTTTTCTATAATATATGCAAGTGTGTGTATATGTATGTGTGTGTGTATATATATATATATATATATATATATATATATATATATATATATATATATACAGGTAGCCCTCAGTTTGCGCCGGGGTTAGGTTCCAGAAGGAATGGTTGTAAATCGAAACTGTTGTAAATTGAAACCCAGTTTATAATGTAAGTCAATGGGAAGTGAGGGAGATAGGTTCCAGGCCCCTCTCAAAATTGTCATAAGTAACACCTAATACATTAATTTAACGTTTTGAAATGAAGACTTTAAATGCTAGACAGCATTATAAACCTAATAAAATAATCACACAACACAGAATATATAATTAAACTAAGTTAAATGAACAAAAACATGTGTTAAACAGCATTATAAACCTAATCAAATAATCACACAACACAGACTTCACTTGCATTTTTCTGCAAACAGTTCTTTCTATGCATTCCAATCTGGACTGAGTTATAGACAGGAAGATCTTGTTCCTTTGAAATCTGCTCGATAGCTCAGGTCTGGTTAAACTGATTAATTTCAGCTTGCTTGGCTTTGCTGCAACACAAGCGGACAACTCCACCTACTGGCTATTTTAATAAATGCACTGCTTCTCAATGCTTTTCAATAGCAGTCACATGACTGGAAAAAAAGGTTGTTATTCTGAAACGGTGTAAATTGAACCGTTGTAAAACGAGGGCCACCTGTATATATATATATATATATATATATATATATATATATATAACAACTGAGAAGCAATAGAACTTTTCTAAAATGAGAGTAGGCTTCCCCTGTCTAGCACTCAAGTATTTTACCTAATAATAAAAAAGGCGTTAACAGTGTTTTGAATGACCACCAAAGGTTGAATCGGCAAAAGATATGACAGTCATCAATTGCATTGAAAAATGCTCTATGCACAGTTTTATCCAAAATACAAATAACAATCTCAGAAAACTAGTGAGCTCACTGAACCTAATAGAATATCTAAATAGGGCATATTTAAGACAAAAACAATGTCCATATATTAGTATGCCTTGTTAATAAAGTATTGCTGATGCATCGTCCAGTATATTAATGCTGTTAGTAATGGCAATGAAATGAGGTCAGGTTTAGAGTACTGCATAAAGTCCCATCTATGATTGATGACTGTCATATCTCTGGCCAATTCTACCCTTGGTGGTCATTAAAATCACTATTAACGCATTTTATTATTAGGTAAAATACTTGAGTGCTGGAAAGGGGAGGCCTACTCTCCTTTTGAGAAGAGCTATTGCTTCTCAGTTGTCATAAATAATCCTTACCCCCCCCCATGCACTGTGTGTTGTGTGAATATATTTTTTCACACAGGTCACATATAGAAGTATTCTTTTAAGTAGATAAGGTGTTGCTGATATATCCTTAATTTTCTATATATATATATATATTTATTTTTATTTTTTAATTATAGTTTTTTTTTTTTTTAATTAAGTTGGAATTTAGGTAGAATAGTTTAAAACATAATATTTAACATACATGAGATAAATAATGAAATGATGACTCAATATAAAATATTACTACACTCTACATAAATATTTTGCAGTAAAAAAAAATCTACAAATGTCATTGACTTATTCATAGTAATGACACTTTGAATCATGTTAAATAAAATGTATAGCTTGGCAAAAAATACAAATATATGAAATACACTACATTGTATTTCTATCTGTATATTGCTTTATTTTGTAGGTAATTAATTACCTTTTATATTACTCCGTCCCATTAAAATTTGCTGTCCCATCAAATCACTATAATTTGTTCCCCGTCTCCATCTTTTATAACCTGCTCTTCCCATACTTTTCTGATCCCTTGTAACCACATCTATGATCTGAAGTTGCTTATTTGAATAACTAATAATATCTTTTTGTCTCCCCATAATTCTGGTTTAATTGTTCCTAGCTGCAGCCAATCAAGTTACCCTTCTAACTTTTGCACATTTAAGGCTAGATTACAAGTGAAGTACTTAATTATCGCACAAATGTGCCCGTTTGCGGGAGCGCAATAATTAATCAGCCATTACAAGTGGCTGGTTATTGCTACTGTGAGCTTGTGGTAGCAATTAGTGCTCTGAAAATTAACCAGAGATCCGATCTCTGGTTAATTTTCTAAAAGTGCCCCAAATGTCCTAAGTTTTGGATCTTTAAATTTGGTGGGAGTGGGGTGTTAGAAAAAAAAGTCACTGAAACGTTCCTTTACATTGCGGTCTATGGGAACTGTGTGTTCCCATAGACCGCAATGTAAATATATATGTATATGATTATATACATATATATTTATTTTTAATATATGTACATACACAAATTAACACATAAATATATATATGTATTGCATCAGATCAAGGCTACCATTGGAGCTTATGGAAGCGTGCTCTCGTGAGCGCAATGTGAACGTGAGCTTGCATTCGCATTGTCATTTACTTGTAATACTAGCCCACATTATTGTGCAAAGTAATTGCGTTCGCTTGAGCACAAACTGACACTTAAGGTGCGATATATATTTATTAAATCTAAAATATTCAAACATAATAATTAATGCAGTGTAAAATATTCTATATATTTTAGAGTATCTATAATTATTTTTTTTTCTCTCAATATTTCATATTTAATATTTGTTTGCAACAAATTTCATGTAATTCGGAGTAAAAGTGTAATCTTTAACTATGAAATAGAAAAAGTGTTTGGGGTAGATTTAAGGGCCAAATGGCCCTTGTTCCCCTTGTTTCCGCGCGAGCCTTCAGGCTCGCCGGAAACAGTTATGAAGCAGCGGTCTAAAGACCGCTGCTCCATAACTTGTCCGCCACCTCTGAGGCTGCGGTCTTCAGTCTGCCTGATCCAATACGATCGGGCTGATTGACACCCCCTGCTAGCAGCTGATTGGCCGCTAATCTACAGGGGGAGGCATTGCTTGTGCAATGATAAATGCCAAGAGCGTATTCTGTAGGCATTCAGCGATGTCTGTCGGACATAATACGCTACAGCGTATCATGTCGGATAGACATTGATAAATCTACCCCTTTGTGTTTATCAAAATGAGTTTGGGCAGAAACTTTAACATTGTTAAAAAAGTTTTGAAGAGGCACAAAAGCAAACATTTTTAACTTGTATTTAAAAGAGTACTATTTAAATAAATTATTAAAAGTGTTGATTTAAAGTTATTTACATTTTTCCGTTTTACAGCTCCTCCTTAACCTTTTAATGCCGTTATGCCGTTCTATTCCGTCATAATTACACTGGGCTTTAGAGCCGTTATGACAGAATAGAACGTCATAACCAACGGCTGTCCTGAATCCTTCTGCACTTCCTGGATTTGATTGCGGTCTCACGGTCTGGAGGGCGTTCCTAGGTTTATAGGGATGCCCCCAGACCCATTTTAATAATTGAAATCTGATTTCAATTTGTCTACATCGGAACAGTTGTTCCGATGTAGACGCTTTAACCCTGGCAGGAAAGGGTTAATAGGACAATAAACAGTTTAAAACTTTATTATAACATGAATTAAGATATATTACAATTATTTTGCAATATACTTTTTCTAGTACTTTGCTCTATTTTACTGTACTTAAAGGGACCTCAAAACCAAACATTTCATTTCATGATTCAGACAGAGCATACAATTTTAAACAACTTTCTATTTTACTTCTATTATCTAATTTGCTTAGTTCTCTTGGTATAATTTGCTGAAAAGCATACCTAGGTAGGTAGGCTCAGGAGCTGGGAGCTGGTTACTGATTTGTGGCTTTACATACATATCTCCCAGCAGTGCATTGCTGCTCCTTCAAAAAATTAGATGAAGGGAACGAAGCAAAATTGATAATAGAAGTAAATTGGAAAGGTGTTTAAAAATCAGGAAAGAAACATGTTGGGTTCCGTGTCCTTTTAAAGGGTTGTAAAGGGCACATCTGAGTCAGTGACTAGCGCTGCTGATTAGATCAGTGGTGGGTTTCACTCAGGACCAACAGTGCTCCACGGATCCTGAGAAGCACCTCTACTATGTGTTTAGCCCCACTTGGAGGGGTTAAATACAAAGTAGTATGAGGTTGATAGTTTTAAAAGGACATGCTCTAATGAATTAGAGCATTTCATCATTTGACTACTATGGCTGTGATTCTGAGAATTGAAAGTGCATGTTGCAGAATTCACAAGCCTAACCCTGCTACATCTGTACCTGACTGTTCTAATTAGAGAAGATAAGGAACTGAAAACAATGACGATTTTGCTAATAAAATGGCATTGGTTAGCTGTGTTTACTTCAGTAACAAGTCTTTATTTCGTGCCTCCAATTAAGGCAAGGCATGGGTGGAATTTAGCAACTGAAAGACATTTGCAGCAAAAAAGGTGTTAACACACTCAAAAAAAAAAAAAGTATGTTAGTTTATTGAAAACGTGCAAAAAGTGGAAAAATCAGACCTCTGGTTAATTTTCAAAATATCCCCCAATTGCCCCCAAAATGTAGTATAGTGAGCCTTTTAAAAAAAATAAATAAAAAAATAGCATCTTTTTTTTAAAATTATTAATAACTGCAGGAGGCAGTTTTAAGGGGTTAAAACAGCTGAAAGGTGCCTTTATTTTGTGGTCTATGGGGACTGTGTGTTCTCTGTAAATATATATACAAATATTATCATGTAAATATATATGTATATATTCATATACCTACATATTTATATTTGTTGCCCATCACCGTGCGACTTACCCCCTTCGCTGCGCTAGGTTCTCTTGCTGTGTCTCACTGGAGCCTATGGAAGTGCGCTCTTGTGAGCGCAATGCTTCTGTGCAATGCGAACATGAGGTTGCGTTCATATTGCATCTTACTTGTAATACCAGCGCACATTTGGGTGTGCTGGTATTACTAAATTGAGCGCAAATATCGCTCAACTTGTAATGTGGCCCTAAATGTGCTTTTGTTTGATATGTTAAATGTGCTTTTGCTATATTTGTAAACCAAAACATTTTAAATGCATTTTATTTCTGCTCTTTTTTTTCTTTTCGTTTAATGTCCCTTTAATATTGAAGCTAATATGATGATTTGTCCTTCCTTTATTTTGTGCCTAACAGAAAGCTGCACTGTACCAGGAATTATATCCACATGCATCTTTTTATGTCGTTCATAATGCGAGCGATTGCTGTGTTCGTTAAGGATATTATTCTGTTTGAAGGGGGAGAATCTGAAATCTGCTCTGTAGCCTCGGTAAGCAAAATCAATTTAACTTTTTCTTTTTTACTTTGAATTAGTTTTATAATATGAAAGACATTGAAATTTATATAATTTATATCAATACCAGGTGCCTTTCTGTTAACCCCACTCTCCCCTGTGAGATTCTCTATCCTAGAGAGCTTAAGCACATAAAAAAATTACATTTTAGAAGCATAGTATTGAGGTTATTCTCCACCTTCCTCTAGTCAAAAGTGCCACCATCTTGAAATCCATTGGAGGCAGCTCTCATCTCTCTGGGACTTCCAGGTTCTTCCTTTTATTTTAGATAATTCAGTGGGTTTAGCCACAATAATTTTTCTCCAAGCGGGGGGAAATTTTGATCATTAGGTCCTTAGGGTAAACTCTACTATCAGAATAAAATAGGGTCCATTTTTCTTTCTGAAATATCTTAATGACAAAGCAGCATACGAAGCCATGACATTTATTGCATGCAAGAAATGCTAACATTAATGTGTATATTAAATATATATGAAAGGCAACAATAAACTTTTATAATTATTTCCATCAGAGCATACTCAAGAAATGATCAGGAGCGTGCACGTGTCTTGAGCACAATCATTATACCATTGGAATAACATTACGAAAGCACATGCATGTAGATAAGCACTATATATCAGCAGTGTTTGCAACAATGTTTAGAAAAATATTATAGTATTCAAGACACATGATTGATATTGAGCCTACCTCTGTATGCTCTCATAGAAAGGAACTACATTTTGACAAAGGATACCAAAAGAAACAGGTATATTTTATAAAAATAGAAGTGAGCAGGATTTTTATCTTAATATTATGCTTTGTCTAAATTGTACATTTTTAATTTTGACCTCCACTCATTTGTCTTATTAAATTCTAGTAGTAAAACTCCTCTGTATGCCTCAGCAGTGGACAGGTTTCTTGGTCAGCAATGGGATTTTTTTTTATTCAGTTACCTAGATGGAAATGCATAGCTATAAGTTATAAATTAACTTTTTCAATGATATGTTGAGATTAATAGCTTGAGGCATTAGATGTATATTTGATGCAGTGATATTAAGATACAAGACATTTCCTTATTTTCATCCCAGAGGCCATTTCTTAAGGGTTTTATTGAAAAAAAGATACTTTAAAAAGAACAAGTAATAATATAAAATATAATAGGAAAAAAGGAAATTAGGATATGAACTACATTTTTAACACATAACCCCGAGGGAGACATTTCAGGACCTTCTTTATATAACTTCCAGAGTCAGCCATGTTAATCTAGTTAAAGGGACATTAAGGTACCATTTTTATCTTTGACGTCTGAAAAAGTGTATTTTAAAAAGTATTATTTTCATCCTGAAAACAGCAAGCCCTATGCTTTATCAACAAAAAAAATTGTTTGTTAGTTGACACTTTAATTGTCCAGTAATAGAGCTGCATGAGTTGTCCTTACATTTTTTTTTAATTTAGGAGATTATTATTTATTTATAAAGCCCCAACAGATTCCGCAGCGCTGCCCATGGGTACAAGGATAAAAGTACAACGGAAAAAGAATACAATAAAAGACAAAATTTTACAGACAAATACAGGGGGAATTGAGGGCCCTATTCCCATGGGAAAATGAATCTAGATGGGTAGGATGATGGGAAACAGGAGGTGGGGACTGCAAAGGTGAGAATGATATTAGTGAGGAGATAGATGAGGGCAACTGTTAGGTAAGTGAAGTTAGTTTGTTAATGAGTCGGGTGATAAGCTTCCCTGAGCAAAAAGGTCTTTAGGGAACGTTTAAAGGAGGAGAGGTTAGGGGAAAGTCTGAAAGCTCAAGGAAGTGTGTTCCAGAGGGTTTGACAGAAGGAGAGAGTGCAGGAGTGGAAAGGTAGATCTCGGTATCATTAGCATAGAGGTGATAGTTGAAGCCATAGCTGTTGATAAGTTTACCCAGTGAAGAAGTGTAAATAGAGAAGAGTAGAGGACCCAGGACAGAGCCTTGAGGTACTCCAACAGACAGAGGCAATGGAGATGAGGAGTCACCAGCAAAAGAGACAGAGAAGGATATGTTAGAGAGATAAGAGTCAATCCAGGAGAGGGCAGTGTCACAGAGCCCAAGAGAGCTGAGAGTCCGTAGGAGAAGGGGATGGTCAACAGTGTCAAAGGCAGAAGAGAGGTTAAGTAAGATGAGTATGGAGTAGTAGCCTTTATTTTTTAGCAGAAAGGAGATGGTTAGTAACCTTGGTGAGGGCAGTCTCAGTTGAGTGTTGGGGACGGAAACCAGATTGTAGGGGGTCAAGCAATGAGTTGAAGGACAGGAAGTGGGTTAGGCGATCGAAAACCAGTTTTCCAAGGGTTTTTTAAGCTAGCAGGAGCAGTGATATGGGGCGTAGTTTGCAGGAGAATTGGGGGTCAACGGAGGGTTTTTTGAGGATGGGGTGACCTTTGCATTTTTGAAGGAGGCAGGGAATGAGCCGGTAGAAAGGGATAGGTTTAATATGTGAGTAAGAGCTGAATTGAGGGTGGGAGACAGAGAAGGTATTAGATGTGAAGGAATGGGGTCAAGTGGGCAGGTAGTGAGGTGTGAGGAACACAATAGGGAAGCCACTTCACTCTCAGTGGTTTGGAGGAGGGTGCAGAGAGTGGCAGAGGGGGTGACTGGGAGCAAAGTTGTCAGATTGCAGGCTTGTGTTGGGATGTTTCTTTGGATGGTAAGTGTTTTATTGAAAAGTAGTCAGCCAGGTCTTGAGCACTGAATGCAGATGAGGGGGGTGGTGCAGGTGGGTAGAGAAGAGAATTGAAAATGGAGAAGAGTCTTTTAGGGTTTGAGGAGTGAGTGGATATAAGAGAAGAGAAGTAGATTTGCTTAGCTAAATAAAGGGCATAGGTGAACTTATAGTGCATGAAATCAGGTTCAGAGCGGGATTTCTTCCAGGCATGTTCAGTAGTGCAGGAGCATTTTTGTAGGTGGCGTGTTTGCTTGGAGTGCCAGGGCTGGAGCTGACAAATATTGAGTCAGCTACATATTTTAAAGGGACAGTATAGTCAAAATTAAACTTTCAGATTTCAGGTAGGGTATGCAATTTTTAAACAACCTTCCAAATTACTTTAATCATCAAATTTGCTTTGCTCTCTTGGTATTTTTTGTGGAAAGCTAAACCTAGGTAGGCTCATATGCTAATTTCTAAGCCATTGAACTGCCTCTTTTCTCAGTGCATTTTGACAGTTTTTCACAGCTAGACACTGCTAGTTCATGTGTGTCATATAGATAACATTGTGCTTACTCCCGTGGAGTCAGCAGTGATTGGCTAAAGTGCATGCCTGTCAAAAGAACTGAGATAAGGGGTCAGTCTACAGAGGCTTAGAAATAAGGTAATCACAGAGGTAAAAAGAGTATTAATATAACAATGTTGGTTATGCAAAACTGGGGAATGGGTAATTAAGGGATTATCTATCTCTTTTAACAATGAAAAATATGGAGTAGTCCCTTTAAGAAGCTAGAAAAGAGAAATTTGGATTTAGATATTTGTAGAATAATGCAAACAGTAAGGAGCATGACATATTATTTTACAAGCAATGACTTCCAGGATCTTGTGATTTATCAAGCACCTGGGGCGCAATCCGATATAGATCGTAGTTTGCAGCGCAAGCGAGGGAACCCCCGCCGCCCGTAGTTTCAGCTTGCAACTCAAGCTATCACACATACGGCGCCGTCAGATGCTAAACTGATGTAAGTCTGACAAACCAGCGATGTCCAGAAATCTGCGTAAGTAAAAATTTCTGGAGTCGCCAGTGACTTACGGCACTTTATAAACTGCCAGCGCCTACAAAACCTGACTAAATTATTAAATCTCCCGTACTGTCTAACACGCCTCCCAAACATAGCCCGACATGTCTAACCCTCTATCCGCTATCCAGCCTCTCACTCCTAATAATAAAAAATGTTTTAACCCCTAAACTGCCGATCCCGGACCCCGCCGCCACCTACATTAACTTCCCCCTAATGTGAGCTCCTACCCTGCCGCCACCTACATTAAACTACCCCCTAATGTGAGCTCCTACCCCGCCGCCACCTACATTAAACTACCCCATAATGTGAGCTCCTACCCTGCCGCCAGCTATATTAAAATTATTAACCCCTAATCTAATACCCCTATACCGCCGCCAGCTATATTAAAATTATTAACCCCTAATTTAATCCCCCTACACCGCCGCCAGCTATATTAAATACATTAACCCCTAATCTAATCCCCCTACCCCGCCGCCAGCTATATTAAATTAATTAACCCCTAATCTAATCCCCCTACACCGCCTCCAGCTATATTAAATACATTAACCCCTAATCTAATCCCCTAAGTAATCAACTCTATTACCAGCCCTTAAAAGGGCCTTTTGCGTGACATTGCCCCAAAGTAACAGCTCTATTGCCAGCCCTTAAAAGGGCTTTTTGCGGGGCATGCCCCAAAGAAATCAGCTCTTTAACCAGCCCTGAAAGGGGCTTTTTGCGGGGCATTGTCACAAAGTAATCAGCTCTTTTGCATCTAATCTAAATCCCCCTACACCGCCGCCACCTATAATAAATGTATTACCCCCTAATCTAATCCCCCTACACCGCTGCCACCTATATTAAATACATTAACCCCTAATCTAATCCCCCTACACCGCCGCCAGCTATATTAAATGTATTAACCCCTAATCTAATCCCCCTATACCGCTGCCAGCTATATTAAATGTATTAACCCCTAATCTAATCCCCCTACAATGCTGCCAGCTATATTAACTATATTAACCCTAATTATATTAGGGTTAATATAGTTATTATATTATATATATTAACTATATTAACCCTAATTATATTAGGGTTAATATAGTTATTAACCCTAATTATATTAGGGTTAATATAGTTAATATCGTTATTATATTATATATATATTAAGTATAATAACCCTATCTCTAAATCTAACATCCCTAACTAAATTCTTATTAAAATAAATCTAATTAATATTAATATTATTAATTAAAATATTCCTATTTAAATCTAAATACTTAATAATTAAATTGTAGCTATTTTAGGGTTTATATTTATTTTACTGGTAACTTGGAATTTATTTTAACTAGGTACAATAGCTATTAAATAGTTAATAACTATTTAATAGCTACCTAGTTAAAATAATTATCAGTTTACCTGTAAAATAAATCCTAACCTAAGTTACAAATACTTATGATAAAACAACTAAAAATGTATGCACTGGTGGTAGATAATACTTCACATAAAAATCAGATACCCCAAGTCATCTGAATAAATAGTTTTAGTTATGATTGTCTTATATGTGTGTGCCTGTGTGCAAACACTGGCTTAATATCTACCAAATGACAATGGTCTTAGTAGTATTTGTGTTTATGTGTCTATGTTTATATAAAAAATGTATAGAAAAAAAAGTTTTTTAGTTTTTAAAGAATTTTCTTAGAATAATATCATTAAGTTCTAATTAAAAAAAAAAAAAAAAATAATAATAATAATAATAAAAAAATATACAAAGATTATTGGTTAAAAATAATATTCTTTTATTAGAATCAAATATAAAACAGTCAGCCAAAATTGCCTAATCTTAAAGTGGTTATGTGAGAAGGTTGATACTAAACAAATGTTTTGAGGTGTAGCTAAAATTAGTATACGATATATGTGTGTAAAAACAGTGTATAAAATTAGCAAGTTCAGTATATACCTTGGTAGGTATTTAAAAATACTTTTTGTAAAAGATTTGGCTTTTCGCTCATAAAATGCACCAAAGGTAGAAAATAGGGTATAATTAGTAGAAACACAGTTGTTAGAGATCGTTGTTAAAGACAACTATTGACACCTGGTTCAACAATAGGTGTTTATTTTCAGCCTTTATGAAATAAGTCTTTTTGTGATATGACCAAAAGTTTTAGGCTAGGTGTTTAAGCCGTTTTCTGTATGTCACAGTAATTATATCAAAATAGTTTTTGGACACTTAGCTTGTCTTTTGCGGTATTATTAATCAACAGACTTTGAATAAGGTACCTTATTTGCAGTTTCAAGTCATATAAGAAGGTTCTTGCATGTCCAAATGAGGTATAGATGAGAAACTTTCTTTGTCCTTTCAAAGTTTCTAGGAGCGCTTGTTGCAGCGTGTATGTCTCCTGTGAAAGTTGCCTCTGTCACTTCCTTGTCCGGTCTTGACACGCCCACCAAATGCGAGATTGACAGATAGGTAAAGAACAGGGTTTCTCCAATGCGGTGTGAGTAGTCTGTATCCAAGGTGATCAGTTAGCAGTCTGTATCCAAAGCAACGCGTTTCAGCTCCAAAGGGCCTTTCTCAAGCTTCTGTCAGACCTGCTTAGAATCTTATCTTTTATACCTTTGTTCCTGATTGAGTAAATTGTTTAATTGTTTTATTGAAGCATTGTCAAAGCCAATATCATTTCTGTGTGTGGTTTCCAATATGCTTAAAAGCCGCTATAGAGTATTCATGTATTCTTATTAGAAAAAAATAATAAAATAAATAAACAACTAAATAAATAATTTTAGTAAAAAACTGGAATAGTTCTCTTTTTTCCTTTGTTGAAAAGATATTTTTTATATTTATATTGGTACTATGCTGTGTTTGGTTTCAATATGTTTAAAAGCCACTTAAGATTAAATAAATAATTGTAGTGAAACTGGAATAGAATCGGACTAGCTTGACTAGTCTTGAGAAAGGCCCAAGCTGTGGGCCGAAACGCGTTGACAACTATATGGTGAGCTATATTTCGTGATTTATCTACACTTTAACAGTATTATACTATGTTATTTTTTTTCTCTATCCTTAGGTTTTGAGGATTTCCCAGCTTTTATATTGTTATTTTTGTTTTTTATTTTTTGCCTTGATACAGAGGCTTTTGAACTGTTTTTTACTATTTTTATCTGGAGTATTAGGACTCTTTGGAGGATAAGGAACGTTTATTGGAATAACTTACCTTCAGTATTACTTTTGGATACACTTTTCTATCAGGATTGCCATAACGTCATTACTATCCTATTTTTTATGGACATTTATGTGATTACACGCTGTATCTTATATTTTATATCTGTGACACTTTGTAATATACTGTTCACGCTTTTATAATTATCCACTCACTCTAATTTTTTACATCATTCAGATATTCACTATTTTGCTTCCTTCTGATAGATTTTTATTTATTTTTTCTCCACCACACATCGTTTGTTATGTGATTTGTAACACACTATTTTTATGTTATCATTTTTGAGATCTCGTTTTTTACACTAGATTGTGTACACACTAGTCTATTATGTTTTGATCACACTTTTTGATCATTTTTTCCTCACTGTGTCTCGATTCACATATGATTTATCGTTACTCAGCTGCATTTTAATTTACCTAAGACCGCATTTCCCATATTGGTGGACACTATCCCACAAATCTGTTTAACCAATGTTTGTTTAACTAATGTTTGTATAACCATATGAAGCAGAGGGTAGTCTAGTTTAACAACTTCTACCAATCTTTGTATACCATCTTGGGGACATTTTGTCCTTGGAGGGATATATCCCCCTTTGAATTCTATGGGTAACTATTTTAAATTGTTTTTATACATTTTTATGTACCATGGATCCATGTCTTTAGATTTAATTTGTGTTTGTAATAAATTGTATCGTATCTTTTATATCTATCTACAATTGTCTTACTATCATATTAGCCTCTGTGGCCTACCATAGGTACTCAGCCCGCACAAAGGGTTGCATTTATTTTATTTATTTTAGTGTGAAAACAATTCTCACACACACACACCAGACCTTGACTTCACTGGCGCTCCTCTCTATACCTCTCTTTCTACTAATTATACCCTATTTTCTACCTTTGGTGCATTTTATGAGCGAAAAGCCAAATCTTTTACAAAAAGTATTTTTAAATACCTACCAAGGTATATACTGGACTTGCTAATTTTATACACTGTTTTTACACACATATATCGTATACTAATTTTAGCTACACCTCAAAACATTTGGTTGGTACCAACCTTCTCACATAACCACTTTAAGATTAGGCAATTTTGGCTGACTGTTTTATATTTGATTCTAATAAAAGAATATTATTTTTAACCAATAATCTTTGTATATTTTTTTATTATTATTATTATTATTATTATTTTATATATTATTTTGAATTAGAACTTAATGATATTATTCTAAGAAAATTCTTTAAAAACTAAAAAACTTTTTTTTCTATACATTTTTTATATAAACATAGACGTATAAACACAAATACTACTAAGACCATTGTCATTTGGTAGATATTAAGCCAGTGTTTGCACACAGGCGCACACATATAAGACAATCATAACTAAAACTAAGTTACAAATACACCTACACTATCAATAAATTAAATAAACTACAAATATCTAAACTAAAATACAATTAAATAAACTAAACTAAATTACAAAAAATAAAAAAAGATTACAAGAATTTTAAGCTAATTACACCTATTCTAAGCCCCCTAATAAAATAACAAAGCCCCCCAAAATAAAAAAAATTCCCTACCCTAATCTAAATTAAAAAAGTTAACAGCTCTATTACCTTACCAGCCCTTAAAAGGGCTTTTTGCGGGGCATGCCCCAAAGAAATCAGCTCTTTTGCCTGTAAAAAAAAACACAATACCACCCCCCAACATTACAACCCACCATCCACATACCCCTACTCTAACCCAAACCCCCCTTAAATAAACCTAACACTACCCCCTGAAGATCTCCCTACCTTTTCTTCACCCAGCCGGGCCAAACTCTTCATCCGATCCAGGCGATGTCTTCAATCAAGCGGCAAAGAAGAAGTCTTCCATCTGGGCGATGTCTTCAATCAAGCGGCAGAGCAGAAGTCTTCCATCCGGGCTATGTCTTCAATCAAGCGGCATCTTCAATCTTCTTTCTTTGGCGGCTGTATAGGGGGATTAGATTAGGGGTTAATACATTTAATATAGCTGGCAGCGGTGTAGGGGGATTAGATTAGGGGTTAATGTATTTAATATAGGTGGCAGCGGTGTAGGGGGATTAGATTAGGCGGTAATACATTTATTATAGGTGGCGGTGGTGTAGGGGGATTTAGATTGGATGCAAAAGAGCTGATTACTTTGTGACAATGCCCCGCAAAAAGCCCTTTTAAGGGCTGGTAAAAGAGTTGATTTCTTAGGGGCATGCCCCGCAAAAAGCCCTTTTAAGGGCTGGTAATAGAGGTGATTACTTTAGGGGGATTAGATTAGGGGTTAATGTATTTAATATAGCTGGCGGCGGTGTAGGGGGATCAGATTAGGGGTTAATAATTTAATATAGCTGGCGGCGGGGTAGGGGGATTAGATTAGGGGTTAATAATTTTAATATAGCTGGCGGCGGGGTAGGAGCTCACATTAGGGGGTAGTTTAATGTAGCTGGCGGCGGTGTAAGGGGCTCACATTAGGGGGTAGTTTAATGTAGCTGGCGGTGGTGTAAGGGGCTCACATTATAGGGTAGTTTAATGTAGCTGGCGGTGGGGTAGGAGCTCACATTAGGGGGTATGTAATGTAGCTGGCGACGGTGTCGGGGGATCACATTATGGGGTTATACTTTTAATGTAGGTGGCGGCGGGGTCCGGGAGCGACAGTTTAGGGTTTAAATACTTTATTAGGGATTGCGGCGGGGGATCGCGGTTGACAGGTAGATAGACATTGCGCATGCGTTAGGTGTTATGTTTTATTTAGCAGTTCACGGTTGACAGGTAGATAGACATTGTGCATGCGTTAGGTGTTAGGTTTTATTTGGCAGGTAGTTTAGGGAGTTACAGGGCTCTAATAGACAGCGTAAGGCTTGCTACGCCTGCAATTTGTGGTGAGGTGAAAATGGAGTAAGATTTCTCTATTTTCGCCATGTAAGTCCTTACGCTGTATATTGGAAACCAAACTGCGCGGGTTTGGTATACCTGTCTATGGCCCAAAAAACTACGGGCGAAGGCAGAAATATACGAGCGTAACTTCTAGGTTACGCCGTATATAGTATACCAAACCCACGCAAATTTGTTTGTGACTAAAGGGATAATAACAAACTGAGGATATAGGTTTCTATTGCAGTTCAAATATTACATTTTATTAAGTTGTGAAATGTTAGGGTACTAAATTATCAACACTAAAAAAGACAAAATGGGTTTTCAAGAGTCCATCACTGAAAATAGTAAAGAACAGAACATCTACAAAAATCCACTTGAAGAGTATCATCTGATGGATCTAACGCTATCATTGACAGTGACTTAAAACCCCCCCACAATAATTGGGTTTTCTAATGTTTTTCAAATACAGGGAGTGCAGAATTATTAGGCAAATGAGTATTTTGACCACATCATCCTCTTTATGCATGTTGTCTTACTCCAAGCTGTATAGGCTCGAAAGCCTACTATCAATTAAGCATATTAGGTGATATGCATCTCTGTAATGAGAAGGGGTGTGGTCTAATGATATCAACACCCTATATCAGGTGTGCATAATTATTAGGCAACTTCCTTTCCTTTGGCAAAATGGGTCAAAAGAAGGAATTGACAGGCTCAGAAAAGTTAAAAATAGTGAGATATCTTGCTGAGGGATGCAGCACTCTTAAAATTGCAAAGCTTCTGAAGCGTGATCATCGAACAATCAAGCGTTTCATTCAAAATAGTCAACAGGGTCGCAAGAAGCGTGTGGAAAAACCAAGGCGCAAAATAACTGCCCATGAACTGAGAAAAGTCAAGTGTGCAGCTGCCAAGATGCCACTTGCCACCAGTTTGGCCATATTTCAGAGCTGCAACATCACTGGAGTGCCCAAAAGCACAAGGTGTGCAATACTCAGAGACATGGCCAAGGTAAGAAAGGCTGAAAGACGACCACCACTGAACAAGACACACAAGCTGAAACGTCAAGACTGAGCCAAGAAATATCTCAAGACTGATTTTTCTAAGGTTTTATGGACTGATGAAATGAGAGTGAGTCTTGATTGGCCAGATGGATGGGCCCGTGGCTGGATTGGTAAAGGGCAGAGAGCTCCAGTCCGACTCAGACGCCAGCAAGGTGGAGGTGGAGTACTGGTTTGTGCTGGTATCATCAAAGATGAGCTTGTGGGGCCTTTTCGGGTTGAGGATGGAGTCAAGCTCAACTCCCAGTCCTACTGCCAGTTTCTGGAAGACACCTTCTTCAAGCAGTGGTACAGGAAGAAGTCTGCATCCTTCAAGAAAAACATGATTTTCATGCAGGAGAATGCTCCATCACACGCGTCCAAGTACTCCACAGCTTGGCTGGCAAGAAAGGGTATAAAAGAAGAAAATCTAATGACATGGCCTCCTTGTTCACCTGATCTGAACCCCATTGAGAACCTGTGGTCCATCATCAAATGTGAGATTTACAAGGAGGGAAAACAGTACACCTCTCTGAACAGTGTCTGGGAGGCTGTGATTGCTGCTGCACGCAATGTTGATGGTGAACAGATCAAAACACTGACAGAATCCATGGATGGCAGGCTTTTGAGTGTCCTTGCAAAGAAAGGTGGCTATATTGGTCACTGATTTGTTTTTGTTTTGTTTTTTTAATGTCAGAAATGTATATTTGTGAATGTTGAGATGTTATATTGGTTTCACTGGTAAAAATACATAATTGAAATGGGTATATATTTGTTTTTTGTTAAGTTGCCTAATAATTATGCACAGTAATAGTCACCTGCACACACAGATATCCCCCTAAAATAGCTAAAACTAAAAACAAACTAAAAACTACTTCCAAAAATATTCAGCTTTGATATTAATGAGTTTTTTGGGTTCATTGAGAACATGGTTGTTGTTCAATAATAAAATTAATACTCAAAAATACAACTTGCCTAATAATTCTGCACTCCCTGTAGTGTGAGATTTAGAAACCCTATAAAAATCCATGCAATAGACTTTGTATTGCTCTTATAATGGAAAGAATAGTATGGATAGACCTGACCACGGTTAGATATATAACATTCCCCTACATGTCAGACTAATATAGTTGATTTCTTTCTCTATGCAATTATAGTGATTGATATTAAATTGTTCATAAATTAAATTGCCTTGGACTAGAATTAGGAATAGTATAAGGAATATAAAGGTGCAAAAAAAATAATCTGTTGGAGCACTTTATTATTGAACTAATGCTTGTATATAACTGTGTTTAACCTCTGCAAAAAGTTAAAACCAGATCCAGATCAGCAATGCACCACTGAGAGCTAGCTGAAAATATCTCACAAGGCAATAACAATAAACCAATGTCTGACGCCACCAATCACCAGCTAGCTCCCAGCAGTAAAATATATTTACATATACACTGTGTGCAGAATTATTAGGCAAATGAGTATTTTGACCACATCATCCTCTTTATGCATGTTGTCTTACTCCAAGCTGTATAGGCTCGAAAGCCTGCTACCAATTAAGCATATTAGGTGATGTGCATCTCTGTAATGAGAAGGGGTGTGGTCTAATGACATCAACACCCTATATCAGGTGTGCATAATTATTAGGCAACTTCCTTTCCTTTGGCAAAATGGGTCAAAAGAAGGACTTGACAGGCTCAGAAAAGTTAAAAATAGTGAGATATCTTGCAGAGGGATGCAGCACTCTTAAAATTGCAAAGCTTCTGAAGCGTGATCATCGAACAATCAAGCGTTTCATTCAAAATAGTCAACAGGGTCGCAAGAAGCGTAAGGAAAAACCAAGGCGCAAAATAACTGCCCATGAACTGAGAAAAGTCAAGCGTGCAGCTGCCAAGATGCCACTTGCCACCAGTTTGGCCATATTTCAGAGCTGCAACATCACTGGAGGGCCCAAAAGCACAAGGTGTGCAATACTCAGAGACATGGCCAAGGTAAGAAAGGCTGAAAGACGACCACCACTGAACAAGACACACAAGCTAAAACGTCAAGACTGAGCCAAGAAATATCTCAAGACTGATTTTTCTAAGGTTTTATGGACTGATGAAATGAGAGTGAGTCTTGATGGGCCAGATGGATGGGCCCATGGCTGGATTGGTAAAGGGCAGAGAGCTCCAATCCGACTCAGACGCCAGCAAGGTGGAGGTGGAGTACTGGTTTGGGCTGGTATCATCAAAGATGAGCTTGTGGGGCCTTTTCGGGTTGAGGATGGAGTCAAGCTCAACTCCCAGTCCTACTGCCAGTTTCTGGAAGACACCTTCTTCAAGCAGTGGTACAGGAAGAAGTCTACATCCTTCAAGAAAAACATGATTTTCATGCAGGACAATGCTCCATCACACACGTCCAAGTACTCCACAGCGTGGCTGGCAAGTAAGGGTATAAAAGAAGAAAATCTAATGACATGGCCTCCTTGTTCACCTGATCTGAACCCCATTGAGAACCTGTGGTCCATCATCAAATGTGAGACTTACAAGGAGGGAAAACAGTACACCTCTCTGAACAGTGTCTGGGAGGCTGTGGTTGCTGCTGCACGCAATGTTGATGGTGAACAGATCAAAACACTGACAGAATCCATGGATGGCAGGCTTTTGAGTGTCCTTGCAAAGAAAGGTGGCTATATTGTCACTGATTTGTTTTTGTTTTGTTTTTGAATGTCAGAAATGTATATTTGTGAATGTTGAGATGTTATATTGGTTTCACTGGTAAAAATAAATAATTGAAATGTGTATATATTTGTTTTTTGTTAAGTTGCCTAATAATTATGTACAGTAATAGTCACCTGCACACACAGATATCCCTCTAAAATAGCTATAACTAAAAACAAACTAAAAACTACTTCCAAAACTATTCAGCTTTGATATTAATGAGTTTTTTGGGTTCATTGAGAACATGGTTGTTGTTCAATAATAAAATTAATCCTCAAAAATACAACTTGCCTAATAATTCTGCACTCCCTGTACTTTTTCAACAGAAGATACCAAGGTAACAAAAATTTAAAATGGAAGTGAATTTTAAAATGTGTTAAAATTACATATTCTATCTGAATAAGGCAACTTTGACTTTCCTCTCCATTTAAGTGGGTAGAATAATTGCTTAAAGGGACATTAAACACTTACTACATGCTAGATAGAATGATGCATTCAAAGAAAAGATAAGTCCATGAGTAACATGTATATGTATTTTTTAAAGTTTCATTAGTTGTTTAAAAAGTGACAAAATAAGTGTAACGTTTTAGTATCTATAAAACACTGGGAGCTGCCATGTTGTAACTTGTGTTACCTTCTCTGCTGTGGCCAATTAGGGTCAGTTATAAATAGGTCACTAGAGTGTGCAGCCAATGGTTGTGCTGGATTTAACAGTGTTCTGCACTTCCATTTCTAACAGGAACTGAAAGCTCACAATTTCAGAATGGAATTACAGGCAAAGAGGACAAAATAAATAATGAAAGTATATTGCAGAGTTGTTTCATTATATACAATTTATCATTTTATATTACCATCTCAAAGTGTTTAATGTCCCTTTAAGGATATACATGAGTGTTTAATTAATGGAGTGCATTCAGGGAAAGTGGCAGAAAATAGTGGTGTTATTTTGCCTAATGTATTTATCAGTAAAATTGGTAGTGGATTTCAGAGGAACATATGTCTTTTTTTTTTGCGTGCAATACAAAAATTTATAACATAATTGATTTTAAACACCTTGATATTATAATTTTAAAATATTTAGGACCAGATTATAAGTGGAGCGCTATTTAGTGTTTTGCTTGCGCACTACCTGCACTAGAAGTAAACTTTTTGCCTGCAAAAAGCTGAAAGAATATCACACATGCGATAACCTATTCCGCCAAAGAAGTCAATTGAGAAAAAAGTGGAACATTTAACATCCCATTCGTGTGCTAACCCGAATGTATATTCTCAAGTGCGCTAACCCGACATAAAAATATAATATTTCACGTTTTAATGTTCTTAACATAGCAGAATATGTTCTATTTATTCATAAATACATATTTATATTTATGTATATATATGATTATATATAGGTATAGTTATATACAGATATATATATAGGAATATCTTTTTATAAATACATAGAACATATTCTGCTATTCACAGAACATTGAAATGTGATACATTATCAGTAAATACATAGTTAAAACATTTTAAAAAAAATGAATATTGCATAAATATGCTTTAACATTTTTTCCACATACTTGATTGCAAAGGGCTCCAATGCACTTATATATATGTTTATATATGTGTACATATTTATTTATGTGTTTATTTGTGTATATATGTCTGTAAATACATACAAACATATACATACAGAAATACATATGTATATGTATATAGACACACATATATACAGTATATATATATATATATATATATATATATATCCATATTTAGACATGTATATGTATGTATCTCTATGATAAAGACCTTTGCAGCCCTTTTTTTCCTAACACCAGAGATCGCATATCTTTGAGCTTTTATAACTTTTTTGGGCAGTATTTTTTTAAATAATTTTGATTAGATACTGTTATTATTAGTGTAAATGTGCTATGTAATGTATTATTGATGTGTTTTGTGCAACTTTTTAGTTTTGCGAAACAGTTAACCACAGCCCTGAGGTTGCGGTAATCATTGTAGCGTAAATTGCGATTGCGCTCACTAGATCATACATTTTACAATTTCTAAAGTATATTACTCATTTATCTAGCATGTTTTATGAGACTATAATATAATTGATAATAATAGAGTCATGCATGATACTTACACAAAGTCAAACAGATAGAGGGATAGAGATAGCTAAAAACAGTTGTGTTTGCAAATCTTCTTTATACATATGCAAAAAGCCTTTCTGCATTATAGTGGCCATATTTCTGGTTACCATTCTTTTGTTCATGCCTTTAAAGGGACACTCAGGCCAAATTAAACCTTAATGATTCAGATAGAGCATGCAATTATAAACACCTTTCCAATTTACTTTCATAAAAATAATGTGCACAGTCTTTTTATATTTAGACTTTAAAAAGGTCCTACTGAGCATGTGCAAACATTCACAGAATATACATTTATGCATTTGTGTTTGGCTGATGGCTGTCACATGGTACAGGGGGAGTGGCAATAGACATAACTTTGAAATTTGTCAGAAAAAAATCTAATATTCATTTGAAGTTCAGACTAAATGCTATTGTATTGTTTTTTATCATGAATTTGTTGATTTAGAAAATCTATTGTATTAACTGGTCCTTTAGATGTACCTATGGTGTGATATTTGTAGTTTTAATTAATTTCTAGAAATTGGAGCACATTAAGAAAATGTTTTTCAAAGAGAAAATGTACACATCAGATTTAAGTTAATATCTGATCAGAGACCGTTTATTTCCAGCAAATAGACACCGATTATAAAATGTGCCTTGACTTTAGAAAACCTGATTTATTCTCTGCGTCCTACGATAAGAAATATAATCAGTCTTGTTCTCTACCGTGGAACTTTACTCGTTTGATTCTTTCTATGAGATTAAAGATTGGGATATGATAAATGTTCTCAGACATGTTTCTTCTTCCGAAAGCATTCAGTGCGTGTCTTCTTGTCATCTGTGATTGAGAATGTAATGTCTGCCAATAGCATCTCAAGTTATCGAATTGTATGATTAGTCTATAAACTTTTGTGCTAGTCAGACATTAGTTTTATTTCCAAATAAACAGCTCTGATTTTCCTTTAAAATTCTCCAACGGAATTATTTTATCAAGTGTATCCATAAATCATATTCTTTTCATTTATCAAGCTGTAACTGTAAAACAATTGCTTTTGTAAATATGCCATTTGAAAACATTGATCAAAGTCGAAGGTTCACTTGAGGAGAAATAATATATAAAACAAACCAGCTTGCGGTTCTTTATTTACTATGTCATAAATAAAATCACTAAAAAATTATAAATTGACTTAGAAATTAGAAAAGCGCTGCCTCAACCTTTACGCGTCAAGGCCCTTCTCACCTTCTTAAACTTCTAGCACTAATTCTCACAGTACCACATTTAATTCTTTGCTCAATGCGTCTATGGCTTACTTTAAATTCGAAACAAGCTTTGGCCATTCTAATTCTCAGTATATCAACTGCTGATCACACCTGTCTAGGGAAATATTGCACTTTTTCTTTCTGCTTTTTACTATTAAATTGGAAAAAAATCTCCTATGTTTTCTTGAATGCAATTCGCTCATCTTTACCTGTGAACTCTGCCTTTCTACTGTTCTACTGAGTACTAAAAGTCATAATAAATTATCTTCACTCAGCAAAATAAAGTTGTTAAAGGGACACTTAAGTCAAAATAAACTTTTATGATTCAAACAGAGCATGCAGTTTTAAGACACTTTCCAATGTATTTCCATTATTAAATTTATCACACTATTTTTATATTCACGCTTTCTGGGGTACAAGATACTACTGAGCATGTGCAGAAGCTCACAGGGTATACGTATACTACTCTGTGATTGGCTTATGTCTGTCACATAATACAAGGGGACAGAAAATGGGGGGGAAAAATTGTCAGAAAAAAAATCTACTGCTTATTTATAATTAGTAGGTGATAAAACATTGCTTTTTTTTATTATGCACTTGTTAATTATGTAATTATATTGCATTGAGTGGTCCTTTAATCAATGCTTTTTTATTCATTGGTAAAATTAGTACCATTTTTGTGTATTTAATACAATGTGCAATCACCCTTATTATGAAGTTTCATATTAAATGAATTGAATTTATATAGAATACTGTCTAGGAACTTAGTATCATAAGGATTTTTGAATGGGAATAGTTTATTGGCAATGCAGTGGTGTATGCCAGAAAATATCTTTATATGCCAAAATATTCTAACCCAGAGGATACTGTATAAGAACAGTTAGTTATATTATAAAATGCTATTAACGAGGCAACATGATTGCACGCATTTTTATCTTTATTTTGAGTTAATTAGCAAGTAGAGATGTTTTGGCATCATCTCAAACAATCTAATCTGTATATTACTGAGCTGTTCTTTTTTTTTATTGTATCATAATCGACGATTCACGGTAGCATAAGTGAGCGTAAAGGATATCCCTGAAGGATAAAAAAAGGTCAGCTCTTTAATTAGTTAAGGCAGGAAATCCTTTTGTTTTGAGTATATGATCTTGAAGCAATTTATTATGGGTTCCAGGAATCTCTTATGTGATGTAAGTTACACACACTGAGTTATGCAGTATCCTCTTCTGACGCAAAACAGATAAACGTCAGAGATGGTAGTTTGTATCTGAGTGTAAATCCAAAGGTTAGAATGTATCTTACAGTTGTTTTTTTTTTTCTTGCTCACTAACCCAGAATAATATTCCATACATAATGCAAGATTAAAGGGACATGAAACCCAAACATTTTATTTCATGATTCAGCTAGAACATGCAACTTTAGGCAACTTTCTAATTTACTAGTTTTCTCAGATTTGTCTCATTTTATCTTTTTTTAAAAGCAAGGACATAATCTCAGGAGCATGCACGTGCCTGAAGCACTATATGGAGGCAGTTTTGCTAGAATGTTATCCATTTGCAACACTAGATGACAGCACTATTTCCTGTCATGTAGTGCTTTAGACACCAACCTAGGTTTCTCTTCAACAAAGAATACCATGAATATGAAGCAAATTTGATAATAGAAGTAAATTGGAAACTTTTTTAAAAAATTGTATGCTCTGTCTGAATCACAGAAGAAGATTTTTGGGGTTCATATTCCTTTAAGGAGACAGGAAATTATTTGCATGTAATTGGAACCTTTATTTCCAATAACTGATATTTAGCTTTTTTTTTTTTTTTTTTTTTTTAAATAAAAAATGCAAGTTTTGTTCAGTGAATGTGGGGATATTTTAACTACCTATTGAAATTTATGTTTTCTTAATCTTTTTGACACCTTCCAATATTTTACTTAAACCTAACTAAAAAACACCAAAAAAAGTGTCAAGGATGTGTCTGGGCAGTGTTCCTAGCTGCTGGCATATCCAGGTGCTGCTAAGGTGAACAATAATCAGCTGATTATTTAATGAATCCTACAGTCCATGTGTACTGTGTACTCTATTTTTTTTCACTGTTATATACAAGTCTGCTGACTTTACCAGAGGGTATATAGACCTGGACTATTGAGATATGCAAACTAGTACTGTAATAACCAGAGATTATATTTTTAACATTTTTAAAAAAATTCCAATTTACATCTGTTATCTAATTTGTTAAAGTTGAAGAGCAGCAATGCACTACTGGGAGATAATACTGATTGGTGGTTGCACATATATGTCTCTTATAATTAACTCATATTATGGGGCCGATTTACTAATGTGCGGGCGGACACCGCACATCGATAAATGTATCATTGAACAAGCATTTCTTGTGAAATGCTTCTGCAATGCCGCCCCCTGCACATTCGCGGCTAATCGGCCGCTAACAGGGGGTGTCAATCAACCCGATTGGGCTAATTGCTGTCCGCCGCCTCGACCCCAATGTGTTCAGCTAGCTCCCAATTGTGCTTTGCTGCTGGTCGAAGAGAAAGAATCAAATTTGATAAAATAAGTAAATTAGAAAGTTTTTAAAATGAAAAGTTTAATTTTGACTTACTTTATACCTTTAAAATAGTAGTTATATAGTTATATATAAATACAATATTAGAAATATAAGGGATGCCTCATAGTAAAATACACAACTCTCAGGCTTTTCTATAATCCTATGAAGGACCACATATCACTAATGGATATGTTTATATTATCTTGCCTGTGCAGTGCTTTACATTATTCTGTGAATGTTTTAAATGAACATGAAACCCAACATTTTTCTTTCATGATTCACATAGAGAATACAATCTATAAAAAGTTTCCAATTTTCTTCAATGATCAAATTTGTTTTGTTCTATTTTTATTCTTTATTGAAGAGATATTCATATTGTGTACACAGGTCTCAAACACTACATGCCAGGAAATATTGCTGCCATCTAGTGCCCTTGCTAATATATAGTATTGTTGCACACTTCTAAACTTACCTTCCTGCTTTTCAACAAAGGATAACAAGAAATCAAAGACAAATTGTTAATAGAGGTAAATTGCAAAGTGTTTAAAATGGTATACTCTATCTGAATCAGAAGAAAAGGATTGAGTTTCATGTCCCTTTAAACTTGGTACTAAAAGATATGTGTTCTTTTTTTATTATTAAAATGTAAACTTTTAGAAATAAACCAATTTTTATTGTTTATGTTCCTTATCTGCTCAGGTTGGGTGCAAAGCTGCCATAGTGTTTTTCCAGTACTGTATCATGGCAAATTTCTTCTGGTTGTTGGTGGAAGGACTCTACCTTCATACGCTCTTGGTAATTTCCTTTTTTTCCGAAAGGAAATATTTCTGGTGGTACATCCTTATTGGCTGGGGTAAGTGTTTTGTATATATGTAAAAAAAAATATTGATGTCATTTATGTTACTATTTTATTCACAAACCAAAACTAAAATAGAGATACAACACGTTGTTTACTTCAGTTGTTTTTTAAAGGCAAAATTCCACCCTCCCCTTTTTTATTGGAGCTAATTTTGATTTGTTGCCACTACTGTTATTTTGTTAGTACAACTTGC
The DNA here is from genome assembly GCF_027579735.1 of Bombina bombina. Classification (NCBI taxonomy): domain Eukaryota; kingdom Metazoa; phylum Chordata; class Amphibia; order Anura; family Bombinatoridae; genus Bombina; species Bombina bombina. The sequence continues at coordinate 156,840,639 of NC_069503.1, forward strand.
TTTGTTATGCAGTATGGTATTTTATCACCTTTGTTGAGGCCAGTTAGGGATAAAGTAGGGTCTGCTCTGTGCACTTCTAGTTCTCTGAACTAGAAAGCTCACAATTTACAGAGTTAAAGGGACATTAAATCCAATTATTTTTTATTTATGCTTTAGAAATGATTCATTGCATTACAACAGGCCCACACACAAAATAAATGTTTAAGAAACATTTAAAACTTGTCAATTTGCTAGATGTTGCCATCCTGAGTCACTCTCATTGCAAAGCCTCTTGAATATTGCTCATTTTCTAACTGGACAGATGTAAATGAGTTCATGCCAATATCACCCAATCACGATGCATCATGTAGAAGTGTCAGCATTTTGCACTTGAGCCTCTCTAGGGGGATTGAAAAAATGACAGTTAAATTATAGAAAAGGAAATCAAATAAATGTGCAAAGTTTTTTTTTTTTAATTAGGTATAATTAAACATTCTATGGGGAATTAAATGTAATGCCCCTTTAAAATACAGGAAGTGGGATACATAATTATATTTTTCTAATCACAATTAAACAAGTCTATCATGTCACCACACACCCACAAACTCATTGTAACCCAGCTCCATTTTTTTATCTTAAAGGGACATTTAACACTTTGAGATGACAATATAAAATGATAAACCGTATATGTATAAAAAAGTCTGCAATATACTTTTATTATTTATTTTGTCCCCCTTTCCTGTAATGCTACTCTGAAATAGTGAGCATTTCAGTTCCAATTAGAAATGGAAGTGTAGAACACTCTTGTATTCCACACAGCCATTGACTGCACACTCTAGTGACCTATTTATAACTGTCCCTAATTGGCCACAACAGAGAAGGTAACCTAAGTTACAAAATGGCAGCTCACATTGTTTTATAGGCACTAAAACTTTACACTTATTTTGTTAATATTTAAACATCTAATGAAACTTTAAACAATACATCTACATATTATTCTCAGACTCAGATCTTTTCTTTCAATGCATCATTCTACCTAGCATTTTTTTTAGTGTTTAATGTCCCTTTAAAGGGACACTGAACCCAAATTTTTCTTTTGTGATTCAGATAGAGCATGACATTTTAAGCAACTTTCTAATTTACTCCTATTATCAAATTATCTTCATCTTGGTATCTTTATTTGAAATGCAAGGATGTAAGTTTAGATTTTTTTTTGTGAACAACCTGGGTTGTCCTTGCTGATTGGTGGATAAATTCACCCACCAATAAAAAAGTGCTATCCAGAGTTCTAAACCAAAAAAAAAAAAAAAGCTTAGATGCCTTCTTTTTCAAATAAAGATATTAAGAGAATGAATAAAAATTGATAATAGTAGTAAATTAGAAAGTTGCTTAAAATTGCATGCTCTATCTGAATCACAGAAGAAAAAAATTTGGGTTCAGTGTCCCTTTAAGGGTTACAGTAAATATATTGTGAGAGGCTTGAAGGGAACGATAATAGTACCTGTCTCTATCTTTTCCCCTCCTATATGTGTTTCCTTTTATGTATTAAAGGGACAGTCAACACCAGAATTGTTGTTATTTTAAAAGATAGATAATCCCTTAATTACCAATTCCCCAGTTTTGCATAACCAACACAGTTATAATTATACACGTTTTACCTCTGTAATTACCTTGTGTCTAAGCCTCAGCAGACTGCCCCCCAGTTCTTTGACAGTCTTGCATTTTAGCCAATCAGAGCTGTCTCCATGGTAAATTCACGTGCATGAGTTCAATGTTATCTATATGAAACACGTAAACTAATGCCCTCTAGTGGTGAAAAACTATCAAAATGCATTTAGATTAGAGGTGGCCTTCAAGGTCTAAGAAATTAGCATATGAACTTCCGAGGTTTAGCTTTCAACTAAGAATACCAAGAGAACAAAGCAAAATTGGTGATAAAAGTAAATTGGAAAGTTGTTTAAAATGACATGCCCTATTTGAAACATGAAAGTTTTTTTGGACTTGACTGTCCCTTTAAGGATGTATTTTTGTGTGATGTTAATAATCTTATATTATTACATAGTCTTCATTTTGTCTTGAGTATGTCACCTTGATTACATTTATTTTAAAAATGTGACCTTTTGCACAAGATATCCACAGTTCCTTAATAGTGATGTCCCGAACTGTTCGCCCGCGAACGGTTCACAGCGAACATAGGTTGTTCGCGTTCGCGTTTGTGGGCGAACACATGGCGATGTTCGATCCGCCCCTATGTGTCATCATTGTGGAAACTTTGACCCTTTATGTCACAGCCGCCTGACACATTAGAGCCAATCAACATCAGACACTCCCTCACAGACACTCCCAGCTACTCTGAATCCGCCATTTTAGACTCATAACGACCTTGCTTTTTTAATGAGAGGACGTGTTATGTTTTTGCTCCTGACATTAATAGGAAAAACATAGCTAGGATAGTGTATTTACAGTCCAGAAGGACTCCACTCATCTCTGCTGCAAGCACAGCACCCCAAAAAGCCCTTTTTAGGGCTATATTTCGTGCCGTTTTTTTTTTTTTTTTTTTTTTTTATTAGCATTTGCCTGGCTTTCAGCTGTGTGTTTAAGGCTCACAGCATATGCTGTGACTACTGCCACCACTGATATCTCCCTAACAACATTAGTTTAAATTTAACTAACCCAAAAATATAATTATTTTTCTAGTGTAATTTTGTTTCATTTTCTATCAGGCCAGTGTCACACAGCATATACTCTGGTTCATTGCTCTGTGCCAGCCAGCAGCCAGCAGTGTTAATATCCGTTTATAACATTATTTTTAATTTAAAAAAAAAAAAAAAAAAAAAATATGTTTCTAGTGTAATCTAATTACATTTACTATCATGACTGTGTCTGTCAGGCTCACTCAGCATTAATATACCTCTTTTTTTTCAGTCTTTTGGTTAATTGGTCTGTGCCAGGCAGCCACCCAGCACTCATATCTATTTTTCTTTCACCTTAATTTTAATATAAAAAAAAAAAAGTTTAAATTTGTTTGCTAGTGTAATCAAATCTAATTTTCTATCCGGCCTGTGTGTTTTGCTGACATAGAGAGCCTACTGTGTTTACTTGCTGCCCTCCCTAGTCTATGAGCCACGACTCATATGTGTTTAACCTTTTTTTTAATTTCCCCCCCAAAAAAATAATTTCAATCATTTTTCTAGTGTAATCTAATAGTATTTTCTATCAGGCATGTGTGTATCCGACATACATAGCCTACTGTTTTTAATAGCTGCCCTTCCAAGGCTATCAGCCACGACTCATATGTATGTGCTTAACCTTTTTCTTAAAATTTCCAAAAAAAAGTCTTTAAATCACTATGCTAGTGTAATCTAATTGTATTTTCTATCAGGCCTGTGTCTAACTGTCTATCTGACTTACACAGCATACTGTTGTTATAATTACTGCCCTACGTAGCAGCCAGCCAGTGCGACCACTCATAGAGTCATATGTGCATTGCACTTCTTAACATAATTTTAATATTAAAATCTAAAATTTTCAAATATTTTGCTAGTGTAATGTAACTTAATTTTCTATCAGTCCTGTGTTTTTGTCACTTACACAGCATACTGTGTTAAATTACTGCCCTACCTACCATCCACGACTCATATCTGCCAGCCTGTCTGCCAGGCCCAAGTAGCCAATTAGTGGCACCAATCACAATTCTTGTAACAGTAATAAAAATAAAAAAAAACATAATTTTTTGGACTGCAAATATTCAGTCTCCTAGGGCCATTGAATTTCATTTACCTCCTGCCTGCCACTGCCAGCCTTTTGTGCCAGGCCGTCTAGCCAACTATTTACACCAATCATAATTGTTGTCACAGTCAGACAGTATAGTTATTAATTTAAATAAAACATTTTTTTAGTGTTGATCTTAACCCTCAGTTTGTTCGTGCCTTTGAATTGCACTTTTCTACAGCCTTCCAAGCCTGTGTGCCAGGCCTACTTAAAAAATATTTACACCAATCATATTTGTTGTGACAGTATTCTAATAATTAAAAATTAAAATTTTTGGTAATAGTTGCTGTGATTTGAATCCTCAGTTTGCTGGTGCCATTGAATAGCACTTTCCTCCTGCCTTGCAGCCTGCTGTGAGCCAGGCCCACCTAGCCAATTGTTGTCAGCAATCATATTTCTGTTAACAGTATTGCAAAAATTATCAATCATCACTGTTTAGACTGTCTGTAATCAGTCTCCTAGTGTCCTTGAATTGCATCTCCTTCCTGCCTGCCATCCTTTTGTGCCAGGCCGTCTTGCCAACTATTTACACCAATCCTAATTTTTTGTCACAGTATAGTTACTAATTAAAATTAAAAAAATCTTTATTGTTGATGATCTTAACCCTCAGTTAAGATCGGTGTCGTATCAGCTATTAAACTAATAAGAACAGTACTACCAAAATACAGCCAATGAAGGGCCTTAGGAAGACTGAGCCAAGGTTGGATTGTAGTATTTGGTTAGGCTAATCATGATGGCCATGTAGACCACCATGTAGTAATAAGAACAGTACTACCAAAATACAGCCAATGAAGGGCCTTAGGAAGACTGAGCCAAGGTTGGATTGTAGTATTTGGTTAGGCTAATCATGATGGCCATGTAGACCACCACCACTGAAGTCCTGGAAGTAACAGGGATGATGAGATGAAAGTGCTAAGAATAGTACTACTTGAAACAACAGAGTTAGCCATGGGTGTTAATCCAAGACCGCTTGGATTTATTTTTGTATTGGGTGCAGCTAATCATGCAGGCCATATAGAGCTGACAACATTCAGTGTTGTATCAGCTATAAAAATAATAAGAACTGTACTATCAAAATACAGACAATGAAGGGCCTATGAAGACTGAGCAAAGGTTGGATTGTAGTATTTTGTTCGGCTAATCATGATGGCCATGTAGACCGCCCGTAACAGGGATGAAAGTGCTAAGAATAGTACTAATTGAAACAACAGAGTTAGCCATGGGTGTTAGTCTAAGACCACTCTGCTTTTTTGTGGGTTTGGGTGCAGCTAATCATGAAGAACAGATAGACCTGCCACCATTTGGTGTTGTTACAGGTATGAAAATGAAAAGAACAGTACTACATAACACAACCTACTTACCATGGGTCACAGAACATATGTTTGGTTGTTATATTTTGTAAGGGTAATCATGCAGGCCATATAGACCTCCACCGATAGGGTGAGTATGAGTAACAGCTATTAAAATGCGAAAGACATTACTAATTAACACAACATAGTTACCATGGGTCGCAGACCAAGAGCAGATGTCTTATTATTATATTTTGTATGGGTAATCATCCAGGCCGTATAGACCTCACCAAATAGGGGGAGTTACAGAGATTAAAGTGCTAAGAATGGTAGTACTTAAAACACAACCTCGTTAAAATAGGTAGCAGACCACATGTCTTATTATTATAATTTTTCAGGGTAATCTGGCAGGCCATATAGAACTCCCCCGATAGGGGGGGGAACAGGGATTAAAGTGCTAAGAAAAGTACTAATTGACACAAGCTAGTTGGGTCCAAGAACGCATGTTTGATTATTAGAATTTATTAGGGTAATTATATATCTAACAAATATATCTATTTCTCTTCTATCGATTCTATCTAACTATCAATCTATGTATATCTATCTATCTATCCTATCTATCACTATCAATCTATCTTCTGTCCGGGATGTTTTGAGACAGCCACTTTGGGAATGTTAGTTGATTTAGACCCATTATGGCTTAAAAGCAGACTCTGCTTCAACTATGTAATTTTCCATGGGAGTTTTGCCAGGGATCCCCCTCCAGCATGCGACAGTCCAGGTGTTAGTACCCTTGAAACAACTTTTTCATCACTATTGTGGCCAGAAAGAGTCCTTGTAGGTTTTAAAGTTCGCCTGCCTATTGAATTCAATGGCGGTTCGCGACATCACTATTCCTTAATAAACATTTTTACTTAAGGTTTTTTTATCTGAAAATTTTTGTCATCAATTTAAAAAAATCAGTTTATTGCTGTGGTAGAGGGTCTATGCATAATAAAAAAACATAATCTATAAAATGGGGTGCAGGAGTTTAATCTAAGGTGTAGACTGTCCCTATAATCTGCCTATATGTCTAGCTGTTTAAAGCAGCTCTTTAGTTTCAATGGTAGAACATTTTACAAAACATTTTTTACATTGTGATAAATGTTTTAAAGTCCACTAATGTTAATGGGAAAAGTTGACCAAAAATCAAAACGTTTTTTACAATAAAATAAAAAGAGAATATATAATGAATCATTTTACAGTAAAACACATCATACGTATGTACTGTATAGCCATAAGACTTTGGGGGATATTTATCAAAGGCTCAACTATGCTGCATTCACTGGCACCAATACGCTTGCCTAACATTGTGGCCGCAGATCTGAATACAATCTCCCTATTTATTAAAAAAGCCGGTAAAAAGATGCATACCAAGTACGGGGCGATGAGCATTGGACTGTTGTTACCTAGCAGTCATCGATCTTTCATCTATTCAGCTTTTTACCAACTTTATTTATACCCTGTCACTAAACGCCGCCACTATACTAAAATGTTTAACCCCTATCCCGCCACTCCCGGACCCCGCTGCAACTAAATAAAGTTATTAACCCCTATCCCGCCGTTCCCGGACTCCGCCGCCACCTAAAGAAACGTATTAGCCCCTAAACCTTTGGCCTCCCACATCACTACCATTAACTAAACCCATTAACCCCTAAACCGCCAGCCCCCCACATTGCGATAAACTAAATTAAGCTATTAACCCCTAAACCTAACAACCCGCTAAGTTTAAATTAAAATTACAACATCCCTATCTTAAAATAAATTAAAACGTACCTGTAGAATTAAAATTAACTATTTTTAAACTATTACTTAATCTACCCTAACTATTATACTACAATTACATTAAACTACCAATTCAATTAACTAAATTACATAATCAAAAAACCCTAATCCTACTCAAATTATTTAAATCTACTATTAAATCTTCTAAAAAATTACTAAATTGCAAAGAAAATAAACGCTAAGTTACAAAAAAATAAAAAACACTAAATTACGGAAAAAAAACCCCATATTATCAAAAATAAAAACGAATTACTCCTAATTTAATAGCCCTATCAAAATAAAAAAGCCCCCCAAAATAAAAAAAACCTAGCCTACAATAAACTACCAATGGCCTTTAAACGGGCCTTTTGTTGGGCATCATAATTTAGTGTTTTCTATTTTTTGTAACTTAGCGTTTTTTTTTTTTTGTAATTTAGTAATTTTTAGAAGGTTTAATAGTAGATTTAAATAATTTGAATAGGGTTAGGGTTTTTTAATATGTAATTTAGTTAATTGAATTGGTAGTTTAATGAATTGGTAGTTTTATGTAGTATAATAGTTAGGGTAGGTTAAGTAATAGTTTAAAAATAGTTCATTTTAATTCTACAGGTACGTTTTAATTTATTTTAAGATAGGGATGTTGTAATTTAATTTAAACTTAGCGGGTTGTTAGGTTTAGGGGTTAATAGCTTAATTTAGTTTATCGCGATGTGGGGGGCTCTCTCGGTTTAGGTTTAGTTAATGGTAGTGATTTGGGAGGCCAAAGGTTTAGGGGTTAATACGTTTCTTTAGGTTGCGGCTGGGTCTGGGAGCGGCATGATAGGGGTTAATAACTTTATTTTGTTGCGGCGGGGTCCAGGAGCGGTGGGATAGGGGTTAATCACTTTATTAAAGTTGTGGCGGGGTCCGGGAGCGGCGGAATAGGGGTTAAAAACTTTATGTAGGTTGCGGCAATGTCGAGGGCGGCAGATTAGGGGTGTTTAGACTCGGGGCTTATGTTTGGGTGTTAGGTGTAAACGTTTCTTGTTTTCAACCATCAAAATCAATGGGATATCGGGCAGCATCGAACATAAGCTTTCGATGCTTTCAGACTCCCATTCATTTCTATGGCATATCCGGCCTCCAGTGTGGCGAACTGACAACAAGGTACGCTGGGTCGGAATAGCCGCAAGCTTACCTGTTAGAAATTTGATAACTTTGAAAAGTTGTTAAATAGAGCTGAATGTGTATTCGGAACATCTGTAATGATGTAAGCATCGGTCTGCGTCGGATTGAGACCGGCGGATCGTATGTTACGTCACAAATTTCAACTTTTGCCGGTATGTAGGCTTTGTTAACTAGGTTGGATCAAGCTCGCCACAATTCCACCGTATTTGCGGTTGACGGCTTGATAAATATCCCCCTTTAGCTCAAATGTATAAATAATTTATTTGCCAGTTTTTCTATTATTTTGGAAATGAAAAGTTTTTTTTTTCTCACAATGAAATTGCTATTCTCATTTCACATCATAGACGTGTATCACTGCAAACTCCTATACTGCTGAATAGCCATTGTATTATTGATTTGCATTTGTATAACGTGAAACTGGTAGATTTCTGGTAACTTCACAATGGGAATAACCATTTACTTTCAACTCTGGTAATTTTAACTCAAGCGAGAAAACGTTACTTTGAACTCATAATATGAGCCCACAGATGCTTGTTGTATACTTGCGCTATGACTTTCACGCAAGCGGAATTTACACTAGAAATCTTGCGCAAATTACTGCTCCACTTGTAATTGAAGCCTATATGTCTAGCTGTCTGTCTGTTTGTATGGTCTTTTATCTATATCTCTAGCTGTCGGTCTGTTTGTTCATCTGTCTGTATCTCTATCTGACTATATATCTATATTTATTGCTGTCTGTGTGTCGTTTAATCTATTTTTTCTAGTTGTTTGTCTGTTCATCTGTCTATATCTCTAGCTGTGTGTCTATCTGTCTACCTGTTCACCTAGCGTCTGTCTAATTGTTATTTGGCAGCTTTTCTGTCTGTTTCCCAGTTCTCAAGCAGTGGAAGAACTTAATATCCAGCTTAGTGTCATCCGAAGTCATTATATGAAATAAATGTATGTGTGTGTATCTGTAGTGTACGTGCAACTGTGCTATGACAGTCATTTGTCAAAAAACCTTACCACTTCACAGTATATTATTCCTGGGAATGGTTTTATTTGTTATATTAGTTGCAGTTTGTGAACATTACTCCAATATCTTTATATCCCTTGCCGATTTCTGTGTTCAAACAATAGTGATTTGCATGCACAGTACATCTGAAGAACAGACGTGAGCTACTGGGAAATATTAATTAACTTTATCATTCAGCCTAAGAATACTTTATTGTTGTCAGAATTGAGTTTGTTATTATTATTATTTTAATTTTGTACTCATGGGCTGCAAATTTTCATAAATGAGATTCTTAAAATTATATTGATATGTTGTATAAACAAACAGCAAAATGTATTTATATCAAAAATATATTTAATATAAATCTTTATTTCTTCTGGTTTTTTTCCATATTTATTGGCTCTTGAAGTAAGAGAGAACAATGTTAGACATATTACTTTTAATTTTCTCTATCAAATACCTACACAGAGCTCAGTTCTGTTACTCATGCCTGTGTAATACTTTGTAAGAAATATTCAGTATAATTTGTTTTTGCTCAGATAACCACAGAGGTTTTTCTCTCACATAGGTGTGCCAACCATATTTACTACATTATGGAGCATTATAAGAGTGCATTTTGATAACATTGGGTAAGTAATACATTTTACATTTAGATTCTGAAAAACTTAAGTATTTAAGAATACTAATATAAATATTTTAAACCACAAAATATTACTACTTCGAAGCATATATACAAATTTAATACGGTCATCCGAATCTTTGTTAATGATTGTAATTTAGCGGTTGATCAAAATCTATTGTTTGCATAGTAACAGCAACATGTCAACCATTTTCTATATTGGCTCAATCACAATTAGCTATTTCTATTGCTTAAAAATCAGCCATCTTTATTGCTTGCTGGAACACTTTTTTATTATTTTGGTGTAAAATTATTTTATATTAAACCTGTTTTGCTCTAAAATCATAAGAATATTGCACATTAAAGGGACATTAAACACTAAATACATGCTAGATAGAATGAAACATTCAAAGAAAAGATTAGTCCATGAGTAACATGTAGATGTATTTTTTAAAGTTTCATTAGTTGTTTAAAATGTGACAAAATAAGTGTAAAGTTTTAGGCCTAGATTTGGAGTTCGGCGGTAAAAGGGCTGTTAACGCTCCGCGGGCTTTTTTCTGGCCGCACCATGAATTTAACTCTGGTATCGAGAGTTTAATCAAATGCTGCGTTAGGCTCCAAAAAAGGAGCGTAGAGCATTTTTACCGCAAATGCAACTCTCGATACCAGAGTTGCTTACGGACGCGGCCGGCCTCAAAAACGTGCTCGTGCACGATTCTCCCATAGGAAACAATGGGGCTGTTTGAGCTGAAAAAAAACCTAACACCTGCAAAAAAGCTGCGTTCAGCTCCTAACGCAGCCCCATTGTTTCCTATGGGGAAACACTTCCTACGTCTGCACCTAACACCCTAACATGTACCCCGAGTCTAAACACCCCTAACCTTACACTTATTAACCCCTAATCTGCCGCCCCCTGCATATTTTTTTTAACCCCTAATCTGCCGCTCCGTAAACCGCCGCAACCTACGTTATCCCTATGTACCCCTAATCTGCTGCCCTAACACCGCCGACCCCTATATTATATTTATTAACCCCTAACCTGCCCCCCACAACGTCGCCGCCAGCTACTTAAAATAATTAACCCCTAATCTTCCGACCGCAAAGCGCCGCCACCTACGTTATCCCTATGTACCCCTAATCTGCTACCCCTAACACCGCCGACCCCTATATTATATTTATTAACCCCTAATCTGCCCCCCACAACGTCGCCGACACCTGCCTACACTTATTAACTCCTAATCTGCCGAGCGGATCTGAGCGCTACTATAATAAAGTTATTAACCCCTAATCCGCCTCACTAACCCTATCATAAATAGTATTAACCCCTAATCTGCCCTCCCTAACATCGCTGACACCTAACTTCAATTATTAACCCCTAATCTTCCGATCGGAGCTCACCGCTATTCTAATAAATGGATTAACCCCTAAAGCTAAGTCTAACCCTAACACTAACACCCCCCTAAGTTAAATATAATTTACATCTAACAAAATAAATTAACTCTTATTAAATAAATGATTCCTATTTAAAGCTAAATACTTACCTGTAAAATAAATCCTAATATAGCTACAATATAAATTATAATTATTTTATAGCTATTTTAGGATTAATATTTATTTTACAGGCAACTTTGTAATTATTTTAACCAGGTACAATAGCTATTAAATAGTTAAGAACTATTTAATAGTTACCTAGTTAAAATAATAACAAATTTACCTGTAAAATAAATCCTAATATAGCTACAATATAAATTATAATTATATTATAGCTATTTTAGGATTAATATTTATTTTACAGGCAACTTTGTAATTATTTTAACCAGGTACAATAGCTATTAAATAGTTAAGAACTATTTAATAGTTACCTAGTTAAAATAATAACAAATTTACCTGTAAAATAAATCCTAACCTAAGATATAATTAAACCTAACACTACCCTATCAATAAAATAATTAAATAAACTACCTACAATTACCTACAATTAACCTAACACTACACTATCAATAAATTAATTAAACACAATTCCTACAAATAAATACAATTAAATAAACTAGCTAAAGTACAAAAAATAAAAAAGAACTAAGTTACAGAAAATAAAAAAATATTTACAAACATAAGAAAAATATTACAACAATTTTAAACTAATTACACCTACTCTAAGCCCCCTAATAAAATAACAAAGCCCCCTAAAATAAAAAATTCCCTACCCTATTCTAAATTAAAAAAGTTACAAGCTCTTTTACCTTACCAGCCCTGAACAGGGCCCTTTGCGGGGCATGCCCCAAGAAGTTCAGCTCTTTTGCCTGTAAAAAAAAACATACAATACCCCCCCCCAACATTACAACCCACCACCCACATACCCCTAATCTAACCCAAACCCCCCTTAAATAAACCTAACACTAATCCCCTGAAGATCTTCCTACCTTGTCTTCACCATCCAGGTATCACCGATCCGTCCTGGCTCCAAGATCTTCATCCAACCCAAGCGGGGGTTGGCGATCCATAATCCGGTGCTGAAGAGGTCCAGAAGAGGCTCCAAAGTCTTCCTCCTATCCGGCAAGAAGAGGACATCCGGACCGGCAAACATCTTCTCCAAGCGGCATCTTCGATCTTCTTCCATCCGGAGCGAAGCGGCAGGATCCTGAAGACCTCCAGCGCGGAACATCCATCCGGACCGACGACTGAACGACGAATGACTGTTCCTTTAAGGGACGTCATCCAAGATGGCGTCCCTCGAATTCCGATTGGCTGATAGGATTCTATCAGCCAATCGGAATTAAGGTAGGAATTTTCTGATTGGCTGATGGAATCAGCCAATCAGAATCTAGTTCAATCCGATTGGCCGATCCAATCAGCCAATCAGATTGAGCTCGCATTCTATTGGCTGATCGGAACAGCCAATAGAATGCGAGCTCAATCTGATTGGCTGATTGGATCAGCCAATCGGATTGAACTTGTTTCTGATTGGCTGATTCCATCAGCCAATCAGAAAATTCCTACCTTAATTCCGATTGGCTGATAGAATCCTATCAGCCAATCGGAATTCGAGGGACGCCATCTTGGATGACGTCCCTTAAAGGAACAGTCATTCGTCGTTCAGTCGTCGGTCCGGATGGATGTTCCGCGCTGGAGGTCTTCAGGATCCTGCCGCTTCGCTCCGGATGGAAGAAGATCGAAGATGCCGCTTGGAGAAGATGTTTGCCGGTCCGGATGTCCTCTTCTTGCCGGATAGGAGGAAGACTTTGGAGCCTCTTCTGGACCTCTTCAGCACCGGATTATGGATCGCCAACCCCCGCTTGGGTTGGATGAAGATCTTGGAGCCAGGACGGATCGGTGATACCTGGATGGTGAAGACAAGGTAGGAAGATCTTCAGGGGATTAGTGTTAGGTTTATTTAAGGGGGTTTTGGGTTAGATTAGGGGTATGTGGGTGGTGGGTTGTAATGTTGGGGGGGGGTATTGTATGTTTTTTTTTACAGGCAAAAGAGCTGAACTTCTTGGGGCATGCCCCGCAAAGGGCCCTGTTCAGGGCTGGTAAGGTAAAAGAGCTTGTAACTTTTTTAATTTAGAATAGGGTAGGGAATTTTTTATTTTGGGGGGCTTTGTTATTTTATTAGGGGGCTTAGAGTAGGTGTAATTATTTTAAAATTGCTGTAATATTTTTCTTATGTTTGTAAATATTTTTTTATTTTCTGTAACTTAGTTCTTTTTTATTTTTTGTACTTTAGCTAGTTTATTTAATTGTATTTATTTGTAGGAATTGTGTTTAATTAATTTATTGATAGTGTAGTGTTAGGTTAATTGTAGGTAATTGTAGGTAGTTTATTTAATTATTTTATTGATAGGGTAGTGTTAGGTTTAATTATATCTTAGGTTAGGATTTATTTTACAGGTAAATTTGTTATTATTTTAACTAGGTAACTATTAAATAGTTCTTAACTATTTAATAGCTATTGTACCTGGTTAAAATAATTACAAAGTTGCCTGTAAAATAAATATTAATCCTAAAATAGCTATAATATAATTATAATTTATATTGTAGCTATATTAGGATTTATTTTACAGGTGAGTATTTAGCTTTAAATAGGAATCATTTATTTAATAAGAGTTAATTTATTTCGTTAGATGTAAATTATATTTAACTTAGGGGGGTGTTAGTGTTAGGGTTAGACTTAGCTTTAGGGGTTAATCCATTTATTAGAATAGCGGTGAGCTCCGATCGGAAGATTAGGGGTTAATAATTGAAGTTAGGTGTCGGCGATGTTAGGGAGGGCAGATTAGGGGTTAATACTATTTATGATAGGGTTAGTGAGGCGGATTAGGGGTTAATAACTTTATTATAGTAGCGCTCAGGTACGCTCGGCAGATTAGGAGTTAATAAGTGTAGGCAGGTGTCGGCGACGTTGTGGGGGGCAGATTAGGGGTTAATAAATATAATATAGGGGTCGGCGGTGTTAGGGGTAGCAGATTAGGGGTACATAGGGATAACGTAGGTGGCGGCGCTTTGCGGTCGGAAGATTAGGGGTTAATTATTTTAAGTAGCTGGCGGCGATGTTGTGGGGGGCAGGTTAGGGGTTAATAAATATAATACAGGGGTCGGCGGGGTTAGGGGCAGCAGATTAGGGGTACATAAATATAACGTAGGTGGCGGTCGGCAGATTAGGGGTTAAAAATTTTAATCGAGTGTCGGCGATGTGGGGGGGCCTCGGTTTAGGGGTACATAGGTAGTTTATGGGTGTTAGTGTACTTTAGGGTACAGTAGTTAAGAGCTTTATGAACCGGCGTTAGCCAGAAAGCTCTTAACTCCTGCTATTTTCAGGCGGCTGGAATCTTGTCGTTAGAGCTCTAACGCTCACTTCAGAAACGACTCTAAATACCAGCGTTAGAAAGATCCCATTGAAAAGATAGGCTACGCAAATGGCGTAGGGGGATCTGCGGTATGGAAAAGTCGCGGCTGAAAAGTGAGCGTTAGACCCTTTAATCACTGACTCCAAATACCAGCGGGCGGCCAAAACCAGCGTTAGGAGCCTCTAACGCTGGTTTTGACGGCTACCGCCGAACTCCAAATCTAGGCCTTAGTGTCTATAAAACACTGGGAGCTGCCATGTTGTAACTTGTGTTACCTTCTCTGCTGTGGCCAATTAGGGACAGTTATAAATAGATCACTAGAGTGTGCAGCCAATAATTGTGCTGGATTTAACAGAGTTCTGCACTTCCATTTCTAACAGGAACTGAAAAGCTCACAATTTCAGAATGGAATTACAGGCAAAGAGAACAAAGAGAACATCTCAAAGTGTTTAATGTCCCTTTAAATGCACACATGTTACTAGCGATGGGCGAATGTGCAAATTTTCGAATTTCGAATGTAGAACGAATGTTATTACCGAAATTCGAATTCTAAATTCGAATGTCGATAAGAACGAATATTCTTAAAAATTCAAAAATCGAATGTTATTTACAGTTTTCGAATGTCACTTTCGAATTCGAATGTTTATAATGATATCGAATGTCTACATTCGAAATTCGAATTTATTTTTCGAATTCGAATATAAATTTGAATTTTTCGAATTCGAATATTGCACAATTCGAATATTACATTTAAAAGCATTAGAAATACTATTACAATCTAAATTCGAATTTTTCGAATTCGAATACACGTATTGCATAATTCGAATATTACATTTAAAGAAAAAGCATTAGAAATACTATTACAATCTAAATTCGAATTTTTCGAATTCGAATATTGCATAATTCGAATATTATATATAAAGAAAAAGCATTAGAAATACTATTACAATCTAAATTCTAATTTTTCGAATTCGAATACACGTATTGCATAATTCGAATATTACATTTAAAGAAAAAGCATTAGAAATACTATAAAAATCTAAATTCGAATTTTTCGAATTCGAATGCACGTATTGCATAATTCGAATATTACATTTAAAGAAAAAGCATTAGAAATACTATTACAATCTAAATTCGAATTTTCGAATTCGAATACACGTATTGCATAATTCGAATATTACATTTAAAGAAAAAGCATTAGAAATACTATTACAATCTAAATTCGAATTTTTCGAATTCGAGATTACATTTAAAGAAAAAGCATTAGAAATACTATTACAATCTAAATTCGAATTTTTCGAATTCGAATACACGTATTGCATAATTCGAATATTACATTTAAAGAAAAAGCATTTGAAATACTATTACAATCTAAATTCGAATTTTTCGAATTCGAATATTGCATAATTCGAATATTACATTTAAAGAAAAAGCATTAGAAATACTATTACAATCTAAATTCGAATTTTTCGAATTCGAATATTGCATAATTCGAATATTACCTTTAAAGAAAAAGCATTAGAAATATTATTACAATCTAAATTCGAATTTTTCGAATTCGAATACACGTATTGCATAATTCGTATATTACATTTAAAGAAAAAGCATTAGAAATACTATTACAATCTAAATTCAAATTTTTCGAATTCGAATATTGCATAATTCGAATATTACATTTAAAGAAAAAGCATTAGAAATACTATTACAATCTAAATTCAAATTTTTCGAATTCGAATATTGCATAATTTGAATATTACATTTAAAGAAAAAGCATTAGAAATACTATTACAATCTAAATTCGAATTTTTCGAATTCGAATACACGTATTGCATAATTCGAATATTACATTTAAAGAAAAAGCATTAGAAATACTATTACAATCTAAATTCGAATTTTTCGAATTCGAATATTGCATAATTCGAATATTACATTTAAAGAAAAAGCATTAGAAATACTATTACAATCTAAATTCGAATTTTTCGAATTCGAATATTGCATAATTCGAATATTACATTTAAAGAAAAAGCATTAGAAATACTATTACAATCTAAATTCGAATTTTTCGAATTCGAATATTTTCGAATGTAATCGTAAAATTCGAAATCGAACATTCGAAAATCGAATGTTAGAATGTTATGTAAACATTCGAAATTCGATTCGAACGAACGAATGTGTTAAAATTCGTGCCAGTTTTCGAATGTTGCGAAACATTCGCCCATCCCTACATGTTACCTATTAGCTTCACTACATGCTGTTAAAAGGTATCTATCAATATACAGGCCCTTGAAATCCCCATTTTGTTTATCAGTAACCATGCTCCAGAGGTATTATCAGATGAAGCATTTTGGGATTGTGACCACCATAAAACACACTAGCAATACGGCCAGCAGTTCAGAAATTCTTATCTAGCAGAAACAAATGCAAAATTATGATCCACCCCTTTGTGTTTGGATGTTTTAAAAAAATGTGAATAACAAAATTATTCAGAGTGATATGAAAGTGCTAATTGCACACATAGAAATGATTTGACATTACTACTAGGGATATGCAAGTATCTTTATATATTTGTTTTAATGTTGAATGTTGGTAGCGTTTGTCCTTTCTAAACAATTGACAAATGTTTGCAGAAGATTTAGGATATTTTTTTCTTCTTTTTACAAACAACTATTAACACATGCAATGTTTTAATATTGAATCCAATTGGATTATCACATGTAAATTGGATTGCTAGATGTCCTGTATTTAACTGGACAGTCCAGTAATTTTAAGTAGCTGACAGATAAAATACTGTATATGTAAATAAACTAGATACTTCATTAATTGGGCCTGACCTGAGGTCTAAGTGTACATATAACTGATGGGCTTCAGGGTAAAGGTTGTGGTCTAAAGTGTGCTATAAGTAAATAAGGGACTATTGACTGAAGGCCAATTGTATTTACATGTTTGTATGGAGCATATATCTAATTGGAATTGGAATCTAATCTGTTTGCAGGTGTTGGGATACGATTGGAAGTCCTTGGGTTTGGTGGATCATCAAAGCACCTATCTTGGTTTCCATTCTGGTAAAGTATCCAAGAATATTTATTTAGAATATCCAGGTCATCATAACTTTAATTAGCCAGAATGTGGGATGGAAATGGTAGCACTACCTTCACGAAGTGCATATGAAGCTTTATCATCAGCTATGCCTGAATAATTAAGCTTAGTATTACATGTATTTGTTTCTTATACCTATCTTTTGATTCTTAAATGTATGCTAGCATAAAACATTACAATTCAACCAATCAGAAAGACAGCAATGAAACTGGATGTCAACAGATTAAAGGGATGGTAAAGTCAAAATTAAACTTTAATGGATTGGATAAACAACTGCCCCATGTTATGTCTATTATCAATTTTCCTTAGTTCTCTTGAGATTCTAGGTAAGCTCAAGAGGGTGCACGTGTCTTTAACCCTCTGGCAGCTGTGTTTACAACAATGTTTATAACAATGTTATACATAGTTGCAGACACTGCTGCCATAGAATGCTCAAGACACGAGCACTATCCTAAACCTAGATTTACTCATCAGCAAAGGATACCAAGAAAACAAAGCAAATTTTATAAGAGAACTAAAATACATGTTTAATTGTCAGTCTGTTTAATGGTGTAATGGTAGAGTTCTTTTGAAAGCATTACAACACATTTTCTGACATTGCAAGTCTATTGAAAAAAATAAACATATATAAATGTGTGTGTATATATATATATATATATATATATATATATATATATATATATATATATATATTACACATATATCTTAGTTATTAAAATAGACAAGAAATTAATGTCCTACAGAATGCATATAAGGTGAGGGGGTCTAAAGAAACAAATTGGGGTGATCACAATCCTTTAGAAAAAGTAATTTAAAAAAAATCTACAAAATTCCCTATTAAATGGATTTTTGATTCAGATATATGATTTGAAACGTTTTTCTAAAGAATTGTTATTTAACTATAATGTCAATTTATTGCCTGTAGTTTGTTGGGAATTCATGTATGCTGTCAAAAATAAAGATTGTATTAGGGTTATGAAGAAAATTTTATTTTGTTTAAAGAATACCAAAACATGATTTCAAGATAGAAGATTCAGAAATTACTTGTTAAAAAAAAAAAAAAGATTTTCAGAATATGTAATAGATGTATATTATCAAGATACAAACACAGGACAGGATATAAAAAATGTCTTGGAAATATACTGAGAATTTATTAAGACAAATTTTTGAGATTCACCAAATTGACCTTTTAGTAATCTATATTTCTATATTCAATATTATTTATTACCAATGGGTTGTGCTAGTCTCTTTTATATACGCTCAATGTAACATTCAGTAACTATTTTTTATAGATCTATTTTATTAGATGTGTATATATATATATATATCTTTTTTTTTCTTTTTTGTGATATATCACATATCACATACATCAAAGTCTTATGCTTGATAATCTGATCATAAAACATTGGATGCCTTTGTTTCTTTAAACTCTAAAATACATTAAATTATTATGTAATTCGGATATCTCCATTGCATAAATATGCTAAATATTGTGAAAAAAACATAAAAAAATCATGCTTTGTTCTAAAATCATAGCTGAATAATGTGCTACTATTAGACAACACACCATGAGAATCATTAGTGATTATTCAGGCTGTTTAAATCACCCTTTAATGTAAATATGATAATCTATTTCATGCTGATTTATTGAGTAAAAGAATCATGAAATAGGTTATATATAATAGGAGGGATTTGAAAAAGGCGTCTCGATGGACAGATAAAAATGCGCTATAACAACTAATTTGTTTTTTTGCAATTCTATAATATTAAAAGGATATTTTTAGCTGTCCACTAATATTTTTTTAGAAAAATATATTTCTATAATTTTATTATCTTTATATTTGAACAAATGTGCATGTTTTTCTTTTTTCAACATAGATGTTAACCCTGGGGAGTCTACTAAAGATACTGTCTCTACATTTGTATTTACAGAATGTTCTAATAAATAATTGTGTAAAAAATGTGTAAGACAAAATATTGTATATTTTTATTACACAATGTTGGGGGAAAGTTTTTATTTTATTATTTTTGTAATATTGCATAGATTGTTGCTGTTTATAATGTATGTGCTGATTTTTTACTTGTTTTGGATATTTGTTGCGTTGCTTATTTAACAGTTACTAATACCCAGAAGCCTTGCTGCCTTGTCGTCTGTCCCTGGCCTGACACTGCTGCGTCATGCATAGCTGTATTCTATGGGTTTGACATCATCATACTTGGGATATATTACACAAAGTCCCAAGCAGGCTGATGTCAGGCCCAAGATGGCTGCCATCCTGTCTCGCTATACCATACTGTGAATACAAGGGTTAATATCAACGGGTAGAAATAAATAAATAGAAAAATAAGATGCAAAAATCATAATAAAGAAAAAAAGATGGGTTAAAATTACACTAACTTCACTAGTTTTTTGGCTTTGTAATAATTTTGTGCTATTGATGTACTTGTAATTAATGTATTGATTGTTTATTTATACTATAATGTCTGTTTATTTAGGTAAATTTTTTCCTCTTCATCTGCATCATCAGGATTTTGGTCCAAAAGTTACATTCTCCCGATGTTGGCAGGAATGAACAAAGTCAATATACGTAGGTGTCATTGATTTTCTGTTGTTTATAGTCCTATAATTCTTTTTTTTTTCAATATTATAGTGCTCTTCTAAAAGGTATATCTTTAAAAAATTCATTTTATAAAGTTAAAACCCACAATTATATTTTAAATCTTATTAATAATAATAATAATGATAATAATGATAATTATTATTATAAGAAATAAAAAGTATTTAATTTACTTTTTTCCCGTATCTTATAAAAAAAAGGTAACCATAGTTACTAACTACTCAAATAATTTGATCACCAATTTATTTACATTTTTATAAGCCATATATTAAAAAAGTAAAACATAAATAATATACATTGAGCAGCTCTTTGACATATGATTAAATAATGCAGCTCGATTGATAACATAGATGAGACAACGGCATATTCGTGCAAAGCTGCATATTATAGTTAAAGTTATTTTATATAGTTTGTTTATTGGGGCATGAGCTCTCCCACTGGGCATATTTCCAGTGGCATTTCGTGCTGTGAGAGATGAAACAAGCCATCCGATAAGTGTCCTTTGTGTACAACATGGATTTTGTGACAGAAAAAATATTTGACAAATTATTCTCATTAACTCTCCTTGCACTTAAAAAAATGAATACATTGTTCCTTTTCCAAAGTAGCTATTTTTATTTACCTAAAATAATTATAGGCATAAAAAAAGTAAACTCTTAGGTCAGTTTTTCACACATACAGTAAGGTTTATAAATGTGCACAATATTTAATAACAGCAAACTCTTCTCTGAAAATCACCATCAACACTAAAGCTTTCAAACCAATGGGGAATGAACAGCTTGTAAAAAAATAAAAATAAATAAAGCTTGCTTGTTTGACTGCCCCTCAGGTAGCAGGCTCTTACACACTGTACCTTTCACAAAAGAGAAATATCATGTAGTATATCAGTCAGTCCGATCCCACAAAGCTGATTGAGAATGTGAGGAGGAAACAAATATAACTGTCAAAGTATAATCTGCATAGAGAACTCATTTATTTATTTACTGCATTTGTGCCTGCAATGGATTTTATTTCCTAAGGATGGCATTATAATATGGAAACTGTAGAAACAAATAGTAAGAAATTGTAAAGATACAAGGAGATTCACAATGTATTTTTGTGCATGATGTAAGGATACACAAATAGTTTGCATAGAGTTTACTACTAAACTAATATAACTTGTTTTTTTGATTGGCTTTCAACTTCTCTGTGTGATATACTGGGAAAAAAATCACTAACCTTTAGAGCATGGATAGCTCAGAATATATAGCTTGTAAAACGTTATGTTCAAATCACACCAAAGTCAGTCAGTGTTTGTTAAAAGTCATGCGTAAGATCCTAATAGGAAAATCCTTGTAGCCTATGTAACTAATCATATGTTGCACCTAAATGGTTAAAGACATTTATTATATATTTATAATATATATTTTATTTTAGAAAAAATAAAGAAATTTGATTGTAAAAAACAAACAAACTTTTAAGCATTTCATTTTTGACTGGCATAATTGAGTGAGTCCTAAAAGGATATACCATATGTATTTATGGAAAACTTTAATGATGTTGATGACCTCAAAAAGAAAAGGGAAAATACATGCAATATTGAAGGAGTTACCAATAATGTTAGCATTTAGATGGAGTATTACTCACATAAATTAGAATTGATAGGAGCTCTATCATGTAACCGATTGTAGTATAGGTTAAAAAAGTTATCTATTAAAAAAATATATATATAAAAAAATATGTATATAATATATATATATATATATATATATATATATATATATATATATATATATACTGTATAAAAGATTGTTCATGGTGTAAATCCACTTCATCCCTAATTTATTCAGCTCATTAAAAGTATTACCTGCCCTCCAAACGAGAGACCTTTTGTTTGTTTTTCACTGGTGTTTTTTTTATTAAAATTCAGAGAAACTGTGTGTTTATTGTAACATTTGCTTATATTATAGATGTGCACTGTTCTATTTTTCAGGGGTCAAATTTCTCATTTATAAAGAGGAATTGTCTAAAATCATTGTTGTATTTTTCTTCTTAATCTCTAAATTTGTGCAAACATTGGAATAACAACAAAGATCAAAATCACGTAGTCCTTTATTTAACCAATTTTTAGTTCTTGTCAACTGATCTTTCAAATGATGTATTTTTCTAAAAAATAACCCTAGGTTTTTCACTCATAATGTTTGTCATCATCATGGAGTCTAGTTTAATAATGATATCCCAATTTTACAGAGTTTGAGTTTCATGACAGCCAAACTAGGATAATTGCTCCATAGGGTTCTGTATCTTATTTTTTGGTTACATTTCAATTTATACTTCAAAAGTTGTTTTCAATGTAATATTTAATGTTATTTATTGGGCTCTTTTTATGAAGCTGTCGACGCAGCTGGCCTGAAACACTAGTTAAAGGTAAAGTAATGCAGCATAGCAGTAAAAAGCTGACTAGAAAATATCACCTTAACATCTCTATGTAAAAAATAAAGATATTTTGCCTCAAAAGTTCCTCAGTAGCTACATCCCATTGTAAAGGACGTCTAAGCAGCAAATCAGTATATCTGTCCCTGGATAGCGAAAGGAGCGAGCATTCATGCACACTCATATTATTTCCCTATTCAGTTTAAGGAAGTTTACTATGAAATCTCATGAGAGTTAAAGGGACATAATACTCATATGCTAAATCACTTGAAACTGATGCAGTATAACTGTAGAAAGCTGACAGGAAAATATCACCTGAGCATCTCTATGTAAAAAAGGAAGATATTTTACCTCACAATTTCCTCAGCAGAGTAAGTTCTGTGTAAAAAGTTATACTCAGCTGCTCCCAGCTGCAGGTAAAAAAATTTAAAAAAATGAAGAAATGAACAGCAGCCAATCAGCATCAGCATCAGCAGTGCTGAGGTCATGAACTCTTACTGTGATCTCATGAGATTTGACTTAACTCTCATGAGATTTCATAGTAAGCTTCCTTTACCTGATTGGTGAAATAATATGAGAGTGCACGATGCTAGTCCCTTCGGATGTCCCGGGACAAACATACTAAAATGCTGCTTAGAAATCCTTTACAATGGGAGGTGGCTACTGAGGAACTTTTGAGGTAAAATATCTTTCTTTTTTACATAGAGATGTTCAGGTGATATTTTCTAGACAGCTTTTTACAGATATGCTGCATCACTTTCAAGTGTTTAAACATTTGGGTATTATGGCCCTTTAAGTAGATGTGGTTTTAACATATGGTTGTAAAAAACTATATAAAAAATCTATAGAGTGAGAAAGATTTCTCGTAAGAGATTTAACTTCAGACACAATAGGGCACCCTGGATGATTAGTTTTGTCATTATGGAGTTTGGATAAAGCATAGAATGCTAGAGCACAAGTGGAGTGGTATTTAGCACTCCCGCTCGAACATAAACAGCGCTAGAAGTACGTACATTACAAGTTGAAAGTAAAAGTTTTGCACATAAGCGAAACCTGATGTGCGCTTACTTCAGGACTTTGGATATCACGGCCGTGCTTTTATTCCCCATAGACTTCAAAAGAGAGCATTGAAGAAAATATCTAACACATTTTGCTTGTGCACTAACCCAACAGGAATTATTAATATTTTACATTCCAATGTTTTCACATACAGGAAAATGTTATTGTTATTTTAAAAATTTCTATATATATTCTATACCTGTAAATCTATATATGCGTTATGCATATTTTACATAGGTATAGGTATATATCGGTACAAAAGAAAAGGTAGCAATAGCACTACACAAATAGGATGGGGTTGCTCTATCTGGTTTAATTTAAAATATACCTTGTGAGCTAGAGTGCTTGTGCATAGAGACAATATGCAGAGTTAAAGGGACAGTCTACACCAAAATTTTTATTATTTTAAAAGATAGATAATCCCTTTATTACCCATTCCCCAGTTTTGCATAACCAACACAGTTATATTAATACACTTTTAACCTCTGTGATTATCTTGTATCTAAGCCTCTGCAAACTGCCCCTTTATTTTAGTTCTTTTGACAGACTTGCAGTTTAGCCAATCAGTGCCTGCTCCCAGATAACTTCATGTGCACGATCACCGTGTTATCTATATGATATTACATGAACTAACACCCTCTAGTGGTGAAAAACTGTTAAAATGCATTCTGAAAAGAGGTGGCCTTCAAGGTCTAAGACATTAGCATATGAACCTCCTAGGTTAAGCTTTCAACTAAGAATACCAAGAGAACAAAGCAAAATTGGTGATAAAAGTAAATTGGAAAATTGTTTAAAATTACATGCCCTATCTGAATCATGAAAGTTTATTTTGGCCTAGACTGTCCCTTTAAGTCAAAAACACCAAAGGGATTTGGACTTGGAAGAATACACTTTTGTAGAACTTCTAACACCCCTCAAGTAACAAACATCAAAATCAGAGACAAAACACAGAAAATTGGAGTTAGAAAATGAAAACATAACTTTTATTATTTGTGTAAATAAAAATACTCAATATGTGTGTGTATGTTCATTAAAACCACAAAGAGACTCGAAATCAAATTTAATCAATTGTTGCTTGGGTACTGATTATAAAAACAATAGTAAGAAAATGCCACTGCGTCTGAGGTTTGGGCTAGGGTAAATAGACAACAGTAAGACTTGTATTGCTAATAGTTCAATACAGGTTATAAGAAGTGTTGTTTACTGTGCTAATGTATACTCTGGCTAAGTAATTGACTTAGTATCTCAAGTTATTTCTTATTTTATTGTCTTCCCAATATATGAATTTTAACTTTTGTACACCATTAACTGGTTATGGGGCAATCCCATTAGATTAGTAAGTGTGCTCATTTTCCTACAATCTGTGGAATGAAATTCACAGGGCTAAGTAAAATGTAATCATCTTACCTTGGCAGATAATCTTGCGCTGGTAGAATAGATTCAAAGTGTGGTTGTAATTTTGCTATAATACAATCTTGAGTTTAACACTTTTTAAATACATTTTTTGTGACTGGTCTTTTCACAGTGGTCTCCTTAAATATAGTGAGTTGAGTTTGAAGTACAATAACATCCTAAAAAGTATTATGCTTTTAATACTTGTAAAGAATTGTGAATATTTTATCTAAGCAACATGCATTTAGGCACACACTAGGCTCAGTGGTTATAGTGCTTTATATGTGAGTGTGTCCCAAACTATGATTTTTATATTCCAGGGACTCAGGGGAAAGGTGTGTCATTGATAGGGCTTATATTACTTATATTATTTATATGTAATGGAGTACATTCATTTTGTGTTAACAGGAGATTGGCAAAGTCTACGCTTCTTCTGATCCCTTTATTTGGAGTTCACTATATCGTGTTTGCATTTTTTCCTGACAACTTCAAAGTGGAGGTGAAGTTAGGGTTTGAGCTGGTTCTTGGATCATTTCAGGTAAGAGAGTTTTTGTATATATGGTAATAAATGGACTTGATGTTAAATTATTCATGCAAATGAAAAGAAGATTAAAATATCAACAAAAGAATGCTCTAATGCATTAAAGGGACAGTTCAGGGGCGTATATAGGTTTTGTGCTGCCCTAGGCACTCAAAATTCTGCTGAAACCCCCACCCCACCCCAGGTTTAAGCCCTTTTTTTAATTTTTTTTTATTTAGACATAATATTTTTGGGGCAGAGTGTAAAAAATTAACACACACACACACACACACACACACACACACACACATATATATATATATATATATATATATATATATATATAAAGACATTATTTTGCAAGTCAGATGATTAAAGTGTTTATATCAGAAAAAAAATATCCTTCACTTTATGATAGTTTGTCAGTAGGTAGTTGTTTAACCTTAAACATATTCTTTGGTGATTGACAGTTATTTAAGCAAAATATCTGCTTGGATAAATATGTAATGAATATACAAACTGCCCTTTAAAAGTACTTAAAAAATACAACAGTAGTTATGATAGGTTTAGGAATTGTATCCTAGGGGATAAAGTCACATGATACAATCATAATAAAGTATATACTTGTATTGTTTCTGAATGTATTAAATGCATACAACATATTTTCAGTTGTGTTTTAAGTCACATAGTTATATAGATTCAGCAATAAATACTTATTCTTTGCATGTATGACAGATAGACAAACAGTAAATGTACAAGTATTTAGTGACTAATCCGTTTAAGTATTTTAATGCTTAATGAAGATGTATTGAAGGGAGAAAGGCATATGCTGTTTCACAGTGGTCACGTTGTAGTGCACACTGCACTGTGTAGTCTGTGTGAGTCTCAATCACGCGGTGGAGCCAGGAGGAATACCGCATTCCTTTTCAGTCCAGGCTAGGCTGCGCAAGTGAGCTCTGCCTCCACTGTCACCACGTCATGCGCACCCACATACAATCCCATAGGATAGCAATAGCCAGGTCAGCCATTTAAGTCATTAGTAATTGGTTGATTTAGCCACCCGGCCCTGAGTTCAGTAGAGTGGCCCTAGGGACTCAAAATTCTGCTGCCCCTTAAAAATCTGCTGCCATAGGCACCTGCCTTTTTGGCCTATGCCTTAATACGCCCCTGGGACAGTTTAGTCAAAATTAAACGTTCATGATTCAGATAAGGCATGGAATCTTAAACAACGTACTTTTATCATCAAATTTGCTTTGTTCTCTTGGTATTCTTTGTTGAAAGCTAAAACTAGGTAGGCTCATATGCTCATTTCTAAGCCCTTAAAGGCTGTCTCTTATCTCATTGCATTTTGACAGTTTTTCACAGTTAGATACTGCTAGTTCACGTGTGCCGTATATATAACATTGTGCTCACTCCCGTGGAGTTACTTATGAGACAGCACTGATTGGCTAATATGCAAGTATGTCAAAAGAACTGAGATAAGGGACAGTCTGCAGTGGTTTAGATATAAGGTAATCACAGAGGTAAAAAGTGTATTAATATAACCGTGTTGGTTATGCAAAACTGGGAAATGGGTAATTAAGGGATTATCTATCTTTTAAAACAATTAACATTTTCAAGTAGACTGTCCCTTTAAGCATTTTCTTTTTGCAATAATGTGTGCATTTAACTATAAACTCAATTATCTAAATGTCTCTGGGCTTCTGAGATTCTCTAAGAAATCTCACCAGTAATATGAAGCTCCTGGTGCATTTTTACCTTGAGAACAGAATGACAAAAGGACAGTCCCTTTCTTGTGTGAAGAAGATGTAAATGTTACAATAGAGCTCACAAAAAAAATCATATTTTAAAAAAAAAATATGTGAAGCTAAGAAATGAATTTTTGGAAAAAAAAGTAAAATTAGTTTTTGTTAAATCACATTAAAAATTGTAATGAGATTATACTGCCCAAATTTTTTTTATTTTATAGAAAAAAATTAAAATTATATTGAAATTACATAGGACAAAAACCAATTCATGCCAACAGTAGAAATAGTAGCAGACCTACTCAACAAAGGGCCCCCTAAAGGTAATTGTAGCAGTAGTAATAATATGCATGCTGCTCTTTATAATGATTTTGAGGAAAAGTAGATGGAATGGAAGGCTTGCCTGAATAGCATTGTACACATTCTGCACATGCCTATGTATAGATTGGCTGATATGGGTCCTCTCAGTGCCTGGGCCCTGGTACCACTGCATCTGCAACACAAATGGTAGTTCTGCCCCCAGGTAGGAATCATAATAAAACTACACTTCACATGTAAAAACCCATATGAATTATGTTCTTAAAATTACAAAATTCTACATGTATTATTTTCGTTATTGTAATCTAAGTTTCCCCACCTCTGTTAGAGGGCTGAGCATGGGCATTCTATGGGTGTAGCTGACAGTTCTCTAATCTCTACTAGTTCTTGTGTAGTCTCTAAGAATTTGCCCCTGCAGATCTTGCTGTTTTAACCTGCAAGCTAAAAGGTGGCATATTGTGTCAAAATATGCAAAACACAGATTACCCTAAAAAGACAGGCATATTAAAATAGAGGTGATTTAAGATGATATAAACTGAAAATAGCGTAATCTGTTTTACATTGGCTGTAGAATGTAATATTATAGTGTGCCCCCTGCTAACTTCACATGCCCCAGCAAAGTTTTCCTTATCAGCAAACTCCATTACTTTCCAAGGAGGCTTTTTACAGCAAATTATTGAAGATCCTGTTCTATCTTTTAAACTCCCAAAAAAGGTTCAGCATTGGCAATGAAGTACAGGTCTAGAGCTATATACTGCAGCAGTGGTGTCATATGTCAATAGCTATCAACCGCTAGTCCTGTCCAAAGGGCCAAATTGTGAGCTGTCTGCATTTATCATTGCACAAATATTTCTAGTTAAATGCTTGTGCAATGCTGCCCATTGCACATTCGCGGCCAATCGCCCACTAGTAGGGGATGTCAATCAACCAGATCGTATCCTATCGGGTGGATTGCTGTCCGCTGCCTCAGAGGTGGCAGATGATTTAAAGAGCAGCGGTCTTAAGCCTGCTGCTTCTTAACTCCTGTTTCCGGCGAGCCTGAAGGCTCACGCAGAAGCAGCTGCATAAGGCAGCATACGGGGCTTGATAAATCGTCCCCCATATCTTTATTGGCCTATTTTGCTGTACTTGAGCTGACTTTAGCTATGTATTTAACCCCTCATTGGATGTAAGAAACATAGCAGTAGACAAGCAATACTGCAATACAAATTCGTTTTAACAAATTTCCCTTTAATTTTGTACTTAATTCAATCTGCTGGATTTAACTGCTTCACATATATAAAACAGTACATCAGCAGTTCACAGTTCACGGAAAGAAAAAGAAAAAGCAGATAAAAATAGTCTTAGAAACTGCTCTAAAGTGGATACATTTTCTAAACATCTAAAAGAGAGAAATCAACCACAATACTCAGTAAGACATTTAAAAAAAAAAAAAACAGAAAGTAGTTTTATATAGAGAAATATAATGAATAATCCAAACGGTTAGGAACCAGAAGTACAATTTTAGAAGCGATAGCTCCAGCGGGAACTTCTAGACCATATAAGGATGCCACAAAGCTAGATATAAAGAATGTGGGAGTGTTACTGGGTTACCTTATTTTTACTACTTATTTCTACCTTAAAGGGACTGTCTAGTCCAAAATAAACTTTCATGATTCAGATAGGGCGTGTCATTTTAAACCACTTTCCAATTTAAATATATCACCAAATTTTCTTAGTTGATAGCTAAACCTACGAGCTTCATATGCTCATTTCTTAGACCTGAAGGCTGCATCTTATATGAATGCATTTTGAAAGTTTTTCACCACTAGAGGGTGTTAGTTCATGTGTGTCATATAGATAACATTGTGCTTACACACGTGGAATTACCTAGGAGTCAGCATTGATTGGCTAAAATGCAAGTCTGTCAAAAGAACTGACATAAGAGGGCAGTCTGCAGAGGCTTAGATACAAGATAATCACAGAGGTAAAAAGTGTATTAATATAAAAGGGTTGCAAAACTAGGGAATGGGTAATAAAGGGATTATCTATCTTTTAAAACAATACAAATTCTGGTGTAGACTGTCCCTTTAAAGGGATATGAAACCCCAAATTTTTATTTTATAATTCAGATAGAACATACAATTTTAAACAACTTTCCAATTTACTTCTATTATCAATGTTGCTTCATTTTCTTGGTATCCTTTATGGAAGGAGCAGCAATGCACTACTGGGAGCTAGCTGAACATATTGGTAATCCAATGATTAAAGTTATATTTATGCAGCCACCAATCAACAGCTAGCTCCTAGCACCAGAGCCTACCTAAGTATGCTTTTCAACAAAAGGATGTCAAGAGAATGAAGCAAATTTGAAAAAAAGAAATAGCTTGGAAATTTTGTTTAAAATTGTATGCACTGTCTAAATCATTAAAGCAGATTTTTGTAAGGGACATGAAAAATCTGAGATTGCAATACAACTTGTTTAATTATTCATAGTTAAACAATTTTACATAATATTTTTTATTATCCATTTCTTTCTTAAATGATGATGGTCCACAGTCCTCCATAACATATGGATATATTTCCTGCCACTAGGTGGAGGTCATATCAGAGCTTAGAATCCCTCCCACCTCCCATCTCTTTCTAAGTTTTGTTCTTTGCCTCATAGGAGTTTGTTGAGAATAGAGGTGTTTCCAGCTACTTGCTAATGGATTTAAATTTGGAAGATCAGACCAATGTGAAAGCCAGAGTCCCTGGAAATTATTATTCACAAAGAAGACAGAAGATAAACTTTACAGCAGCTGAATGATATGGGGAGATAGGACTACCATGTTATGTGTACAGTATTTGCCTATGGGACTTCAGCCATAACTACCATCAGGCGTCGCAGGGACTCATCCTTAGCCACCCCTGAGGGACACAGGTATTTCCTACTGCAATCCTCTGCGGTACCCGATACCTGCACTGGATGGGCTCTCACACACACAGGTACAGCATAGCCAGGCAACGTTTAACAGTTCAATAGAGCACACTCTGATTAGGCAGGGGAGCATATTTTTATGACGGAAAAATATTTATTATGCTTGGTGCGCATTATATAATTTTTATTACACTCAAAATGGCTTTGAAGCCTTCTCTGAGGCACTGGGAGTTACTTGGGCTAGAGCCTGGAAACATGTAATGCAGTTTCAATAAAAGTGTCAAAGGAGTTATTAAGCTTAGTGTAGAGTATTCTCTACCAGTTTTATTATTTATGTGTATGTCTGGTGTCTCTCTGCCATTACACACTATGGAACAGAATGAACTTGTCCCCACTAATATAAATGTTAGCAGATTAGAGGATTAATTTACTTATAACCCTCCCTGTACATATATTACGTGTGTTTTACTAGTGCAAGCCTATTATCTATCACTAGCTATTGCTCATACTCACAAGCTTCTCTCTTCTTTCAAGGCCATGGTTTGAGAATCAATGTACCAAAAAGCTCATTATATCATGCTATAAGGTTAATATTTATAGGAGTCATAATAGACTCAATCCTTATGCATCTAGTTCCTGAAGGAACTTCATAAAATAAAGATTGAGAAGAGGGGTCTCTCCCTACAAAGGGCTCAGTTTCCATCAATAACTCAGTGCATGGAGGCGGTGGGTCATAAGGTAGCTGCTTCAAATGCAGTTTATTTTGTCCTTCTTCACTTGAGACCCCGTTAATTGTCTATGCTACCTCAGTGGTGAAAGAATTCTCTAAATTTGGCACAACAGATTGCTTTGGCTTTATCCATCAGATAATCTTTTTCTTGGGTACACAAAGTCTTTCTTTGACCCTTGGAGCATCCTTCCTTTGTCAGTATTGGTCTATTGTGCTGATGGATGCCAGTCTCTTAGACTGGGGGGTGGTCTGAGTTTCTCAAAGAGTGCAAGGAGTTGGGTCTTCCCTAAAGGCAAGGTTACTATTCAACATTCTGAAACTTTGAGTGATTATTTGGGCTCTTCAGACCTTGCCCCTTTTGAAGGAGGAAAAGTTTATCCATTTCCAGTCGGACAATATCACAGCAGTGGGCTACATAAATCATCAATGGGGGTCCCCACAGTCCACTGGCCATGCAGGACATCTTAGGCTTAGAGAAATCATTGCTCCCTATTGGCAATTCACATACCAGGTGTGAACAACTGGAAGGTAGGTTATTTAATTTGTCTATCCATTACGACATTTTTGATAATGTAGAGATCAAATGGGGCATACAGGAAATAGATCTGATAGCCTATCACTTAAATCACAAGCTTTCAAAGTATTGTACTAGATCAAAAGATCCAAAGGCTCACATGATAGACGCCTTGGTATGTCGATGGGAGTTTCATCAGGCATACATGTTTCCTTCATCTGTTCTTCCAAGAGTCATTACTCAGATACAACAGGAGTCAACATCAGTAATAATAATTGCTCCAGCCTGGCCTCACAGGACATGGTATGTGGATCTAGTGCATATATCCTCATCTCCTCCATGGATTCTTCCTCTGATACAAGACCTTTTGTCTTAAGGTCCTCTTTTTCATCAGGATCTCAAATCTCTAAATTTAACAGTGTGGAGGTTGAACGCCTAGTTTTGAGACATAGAGGTTTCTAATATTCGTTCATTGAAACTTTGATGTGGTCCAAAAAGTCTGTGACACAAGATTTGGAAGGCATATTTTGAGTGGTATTCTTCCAAAATGTTTTCTTGGTATTCCTTTAGGATTCCAAGAGTCCTTCAGTTTTTACAAGATGGCCATGACAAGGGTTTGCCCACGTTTCCTAAAAAGGGCACATTTCTGCTTTATCTGTTCTTTTTCATAGGAAGTTGGCTAAACTTTCTGAGGTTCAGACTTTTGTCCAGGAGTTAGTTAAAATTAGGATAGTTGTAAAACCTATTTCTCTACCCTGAAATTTGAATCTAGTTCTCTCTGAATTGCAAGGTTCTCATTTTGAATCAAATCATTCCATTGAAAAATACTTTTCGTATTAGCAATCACTTCAGCAAGGAGAGTTTCTGAGTTGTCAACCTCGTCTTGTGATTCTCCATTTCTTCTTATTCACAAGGATAAGGCTGTATTTTGTACTAAATATAATTTTCTTCCTAAGGTAGTTTCTACGGAAAATATCAATCAAGAAATTAATGTTCCTTCATTGTGTTCAGATCCTGCTGACTCTAATGAGCAGCTATTGTATAATATTGATGTAGTCAGGGCTTTGAAATTATATCTCCAAGCTACTAAAGATTTTAGACAAAGTTTGTTTATTCACTACTCTGTGACTAGTAAGGGGCAGAAAGCTACTAAGGTAGCATTGGTCTCTTAGTTCAAACAAGTGATTCACAAGGCTGGTCCATCATCATTCCGAAAGAAAATAATTTATCATGTAAGCATTGTTTTTTGCCCCTTTTTCTGTAATTTAATTCTTCAATTTGTGGATTTCCATACTGTGTACATCACAAACCTAACCATGCTATATATAGGTCTCTATTTGACCTCCTCAGAGGTGAACTGATAAGATAAAGAAATGCAAGTTTTTCTAAAGAAAATAACAGTGGCATGTCAAGCCTACACTAATAACACATTGCCTCTTCCAAATAGGGCAAGTTGGGAAGGCGTTAGGCTATTGAAAAACAATCGGCTAGATTACGAGTTTTTGTCGGTAAGGCTTGCAGGGCTAACAAGCAGTTTATGCTCACCGCTCACCTACAGACAACGCTGGTATTACGTTTTTTATTTTTAACCCGGCGTTAGCCGCAAAAAAGTGAGTGGAGAGCAAAATTTAGCTCCACATCTCACCTCAATACCAGCGTTGCTTACGGTAGCGGTGAGCAGGTAAAACGTGCGAGAGCCGGCTGAAAAAACCTAACACCTGCAAAAAAGCAGCGTTCAGCTCCCAACACAGCCCCATTGATTCCTATGGGGAAATAAAATTTATGTCTAAGCCTAACACCCTAACATGAACCCCGAGTCTAAACACCCCTAATCTTACATTTATTAACCCCTAATCTGCTGCCCCCGACATCACCGACACCTGCATTTTATTCTTAACCCCTAATCTGCCGCTCCAGACACCGCTGCCACCTACATTATCCCTATGAACCCCTAATCTGCTGCCCCTAACATTGCTGCCACCTACTTTTTATTTATTAACCCCTACTGTCGCCGCCACCTAACTACACTTATTAACCCCTAATCTGCCACCGCCAACATCCCCGCCACTATAATAAAGTTATTAACCCCTAAATCTAAGTCTAACCCTAACACCCACTAACTTAAATATAATTTAAATACATCTAAATACAATTACTATTATTAACTAAATTATTCCTATTTAAAACTAAATACTTACCTGTAAAATAAACCATAAGCTAGCTACAATATAACTAATAGTTACATTGTAGCCATTTTATGATTTATTTTTATTTTACAGGCAAGTTTGTATTTATTTTAACTAGGTAGAATAGTTATTAAATAGTTATTAACTATTTAATAACTACCTAGTTAAAATAAGTACAAATTTACCTGTAAAATAAACCCTAACCTAAGTTACAATTACACCTAACACTACACTATAATTAAATGAATTACCTAAACTAACTACTATTAATTACAATTAAATTAAATAAAGTACGAAAACCCCCCCACTAAATTACAGAAAATAAAAAAAGAATTACATATTTTTAAACTAATTACACCTAATCTAATCCCCCTAATAAAATAAAAAAGCCCCCCAAAACAATAAAATGCCCTACCCTATACTAAATTACAAATAGCCCTTAAAAGGGCCTTTTGCAGGGCATTGCCCTAAAGTAATCAGCTCTTTTACCTGTAAAAAAAAATACAATACCCCCCCGACATTACAACCCACCACCCACACACCCAACCATATTCTAAAACCCACCCAATCCCCCCTTAATAAAACCTAACACTAACCCCCAGACAGGCAGAAGTCTTCATCCAGGCAGCATCTTCTATCTTCATCCATCCGGAGCGGAGCGGGTACATCTTCAAGCCATCCGACGCGGAGCATTCTCTTCCATCCGATGACTAACACTAAATGATGGTACCTTTAAGTGATGTCATCCAAGATGGTGTCTCTTAAATTCCGATTGGCTGATAGAATTCTAGCTGCCAATCGGAATTAAGGTAGAAAAAATCCTATTGGCTGATCCAATCAACCAATAGGATTGAGCTTGCATTCTATTGGCTGTTCCAATCAGCCAATAGAATGCAAGCTCAATCCTATTGGCTGATTGGATCAGTCAATAGGATTGAACTTCAATCCTATTGGCTGATTGCATTAGCCAATAGGATTTTTTCTACCTTAATTCCGATTGGCTGATAGAATTCTATCAGCCAATCGGAATTGAAGGGACGCCATCTTGGATGATGTCACTTAAAGGTACTGTCATTTAGTGTTAGTCGTCGGATGGAAGAGGATGCTCCGCGTTGGATGGTTTGAAGATGGACCCGCTCTGCTCCGGATGGATGAAGATAGAAGATGCTGCCTGGATGAAGACTTCTGCCCGTCTGGAGGTCCTCTTCTGCCCGGATTGATGAAGACTTCTGGCCGTCTGGTGGACCACTTCTGCCCAGTTGGGTGAAGATGTCTCAAGGTAGGGTGATCTTCAAGGGGTTAGTGTTAGGTTTTATTAAGGGGGTATTGGGTGGGTTTTAGAGTACGGTTGGGTGTGTGGGTGGTGGGTTTTAATGTTGGGGGGGGTATTGTATTTTTTTTTACAGGTAAAAAAGCTGATTACCTTGGGGCAATGCCCTGCAAAAGGTCCTTTTAAGGGTTATTTGTAATTTAGTATAGGGTAGGGATTTTTTTTATTTTGGGGGGCTTTTTTATTTTATATGGGGGATTAGATTAGGTGTAATTAGTTTAAAAAAAATGTAATTATTTTATTATTTTCTGTAATTTAGTGGGGTTTTTTTTGTACTTTTGTAGTTTATTTAATTTAATTGTAATTAATTGTAGTTAATTTAGGTAATTAATTTAATTATAGTGTAGTGTTAGGTGTAATTGTAACTTAGGTTAGGATTTATTTTACAGGTATATTTGTATTTTTTTTAACTAAGAAGTTATTAAATAGTTAATAACTATTTAATAACTATTGTAGGTAGATAAAATAAATAAAAAGTTGCCTGTAAAATAAAAATAAACCCTAAGATAGGTACAATGTAACTATTAGTTATATTGTAGCTAGCTTAGGGTTTATTTTATAGGTAAGTATTTAGTTTTAAATAGGAATTATTTATTTAATTGTAGTAATTTTATTTTGCTTTATTTAAATTATATTTAAGTTAGGGGGGTGTTAGGGTTAATAAATTTAATATAGTTGCGGCGACGTTGGGGGCTGCAGATTAGGGGTTAATAAATGTAGGTAGGTGTCGGCGATGTTAGGGATGGCAGATTAGGGGTTAATAAAATTTAACTAATGTTTGCAAGGCAGGAGTGCGACGGTTTAGGGGTTAATATATTTATTGAAGTGGTGGCGATGTCCGGTCGGCAGATTAGGGGTTAAAAATGTATTTAAGTGTTTGCGATGTGGGGGGGGGGCTTGGTTTAGGGGTTAATAGGTAGTTTATGGGTGTTAGTGTACTTTTTAGCACTTTAGTTAAGAGTTTTATGTTACGGCGTTAGCCCATAAAACTCTTAGCTACTGACTTTTAAATGCGGAAAAAATAGGAGACAAGCGAACAGAAAGTAGAGCACTCGCAAAGGGAGACTGGTATAAGTGGCTATTCAGTGGGTATATAATATTAAAACTTAACATTTATTATTCAAAAAAATGATAAAAAACTACTATATAAGTAGTGATTAATACTTAGATTAAAACACAAACAAATAGTAAACGGCTGTATATCCACAATGACCCCAGAATGTATACCATAGAAACTCAGAATAGAGTAGGAGGGATTTTTAGGCAGATATACACCAAAAAATGGTTCACGGATTGCACCAAAATCTATCTAAAAAAGAGGATTGACCTCAAACAAAATTATACTATCTAGTGCAATACTGGACCGGTGTAGTTCTGTCCAAAATATTCCCTATGACAAAATTAGTATAGTGACTAACAGGGGAAGTATAGGTAGCAAGGTTCACATAGTCCATACATTCAGCATATTACACAGACCCATTTGTATAGGCAAGAGTGAAGTGTTCACAAACACAAATTAAACCTTAGGCACTCTTCCTACGGCTGTATCAACCACTACGTGTAACTATGCAAGTCACATTTCACTAGTCAATGTGTTTATTCTAACATATCTATAGAATCATATTACCTTTCATTGATCGTATTTTTGGTTTAATTTGTGTTTGTGAACACTTCACTCTTGCCTATACAAATGGGTCTGTGTAATATGCTGAATGTATGGACTATGTGAACCTTGCTACCTACACTTCCCCTGTTAGTCACTATACTAATTTTGTCATAGGGAATATTTTGGACAGAACTACACCGGTCCAGTATTGCACTACTATTAACCCCTAAACCGCCAGTCCCCTAGTTACAATTATTAACTAACTACCTATTTAAAATGAAATGCATACTTACCTGTGAAATAAAACGTAAGCTAGCTACAATATAACTAATAGTTATATTGTAGCTAGCTTAGGTTTTATTTGTATTTCACAGGTAAGTTTGTATTTAATTAACTAGGTAGACCAGTTAGTAAATAGTTATTAACTATTTAATAACTACCTAGTTAAAATAAATACAAACACCTGTGAAATAAAACCTAAGCTGCCTTACACTAAAACCTACCATTACAAAAATTAAAACTACTATTACAAAAAAATAAAAAATACTAAAATTACAAGAAATAAAAAAAACTACCGTTACAAAAATTAAACGAAATTATCCAAAATAATAAGAATTATAATTTATATATAAAATTATAAAAAACCCACCTTAAAATAAAAAAGCCTAATCTAAAATAAATTACCAGGGGCCTTTAAAAGGGCCTTTTTGTTGGCATTGCCCTAAAGTTAACAGCTCTTTTGCTACAAAACAAAACAAACACCCCCTAACAGTATAGTATCTTTTGCATTGCCCTTAAAAGAGTATTTAGCCTTTTACGAAAAGCCGAAACCCTAAACTAAAAAAAAAACCCACCCAAAAAAAAAGTTTAAAAAATCCTAACACTAACCCCCGAAGATCCACTTACAGTTGTTGAAGTCCCGCTTGAAGGATCTTCATCCTGGGGGCTCCATCTTCATCTAGGCGGCTCCATCTTCATCCAGGCGGCAGATGGCTCCATCTTTATCCAGACGGCTCCATCTTCATCCAGGCAGCATCTTCTACCTTCATCCCGCGGCATCTTCTATCTTCATCCTGGCGGCGCGGAGCGGGTCCATCCTGAAGCATCCTCTTCATACAGTCGCCGCCGAATACTGAATCTTTAATGCATGGTACACAATTCAAAATGGCGTCCCTTGCATTCCTATTGGCTGATTTAATTTTAGAAATTCAAATCAGCCAATCTGATGAGAGCGACTGAAATCCTATTGACTATTCAATTCAGCCAATAGGATAAGAGCTACTGAAATTCTTTTGGCTATTCAAATCAGCCAATAGAATTTCAGTAGCTCTCATCCTATTGGCTGATTTGAACAGCCAATAGGATTTCAGTAGCTCTCATCCTATTGGCTGATGTCTTCAGGATGGACCCGCTCTGCGCCACTGGGATAAAGATAGAAGACGCCACCGGGATAAAGATAGAAGATGCGCCTGGGTGAAGATGGAGCCGCCTGCCGCCTGGATGAAGATGGAGCCACCTGGATAAAGATGGAGCCGCCTAGATGAAGATGGAGTCGCCGGAATGAAGATCCTTCAAGCGGGACTTCAACAACTGTACGTGGATCTTCAGGGGTTAGTGTTAGGATTTTTTAAACTTTTTTTGGGTGTTTTTTTTTTTTTGTTTAGGGTTTCGGCTTTTCGTAAAAGAGCTAAATGCCCTTTTAAGGGCAATGCCCATACAAATACCTTTTTCAGGGCAATGGGTAGCTTAGGTTTTTGTTAGTTAAGATTTTTTATTTTGGGGGGTTGGTTGGGTGATGGGTTTTACTGTTGGGGGGGTCTTTGTGTTTTTTTACAGGTAAAAGAGCTAACCTTTTAAGAGCTATTGGTAGTTTATTGTAGGCTAGGTTTTTTTTTTATTTTGTGTGGGCTTTTTTATTTTGAAAGGGCTATTAGATTAGGTGTAATTCTTTTTTATTTTTGATAATTTCGTTTGTTATTTTTTGTAATTTAGTGTTTGTTATTTTTGTAATTTAGTATTTTTTATTTTTTGTAATTAGATAGTTTGCAATTTTTATAGAAGTGTTATGATTTATTTAATGTGTATTTTAGTTTTATTTAATTGGTAGTTAGTTTAATATTAGTTAAATAGTTATATTAGTTTAATTGTTAGTTTAAACTTAGTTTTTTTAGTTGGCCAGGTAAGTTTTAATTTAATTTAATATAGGGAAATTGTAATATTCATATAGTGGGGGTGATGTGGGCGGACGGCAGATTTAGGGGTTGATAATATTTAAATAGTGTTTGCTATGCAGGAGGGAGGCGGTTTAGGGGTTAATAACTTTATTATAGTGGTGACGATGTCAGGGAGCAGAGGAATAGGGGTTAAAAATGTATTAATGGTGGAGATTTCAGGAGTGGCAGATTAGGGGTTAATAACTTTAATATAGTGTTTGTGATGCGGGAGGACCTCGGTTTAGGTGTTACTAGGTAGTTTATGGGTGTTGGTGTACACACAACACTTTAGTTATGAATTTTATGTAACAGTTTTGTTGCGTAAAACTCGTAACTACTGCTCTCAGATGGCGGTACAGATCTTGTCGTTATAGAGTGTAACGCAAGCTTTTTAGCCAGAACGCAAAACTTGTAATGGCAGCGCTATGGAAGTCCCATGAAAAAACGTGCAGGACTGACGTTGCGTTACAGGCTAAAAGGCTTGCGGTACAGCTATACCGACAAGACTTGTAATAGCTGCGGTGCTGTTTTAACGCTGAAATTACCATTTTTTCAGCATTAAAACACAAGCGCACAACTCATAATCTAGGTGATAGTATTTTATCAATGAGCACAAGTACACATGACACACACTAGTGCACAGCTCAGTTTAATTCCAGTTGGTTGACAGTTTAAATATGGTAACTTCAGTCAGACATTTGAGTGCAAGCATCAAAATAACTGTTTGTACCCTATTAAGAAATTTATAGAGCACTGCACATTTACGTTTTATGCATCAAAATAACTGTTTCAGTGACCAAATTCTTCCTTTTTTAGTTAGAGGTTCGAGCTTAGCAGGATGTGGTTTAAGAGAATAGCTTAATAATATTTTAATGATTGAATAAAGATATATATATATATATATATATATATATATACACATATATATATATACACATACACTGAAGTCTTGCATAAAAAATATACTTTTAATATGGATATTGAATATATACATGCTTTGTTCCTTTTACATACAACAGTAGAATAAAGAGTGTCTAACTACCTCTGTCACCAGAATATAATATAGGTTATAGTGCAACTACATTGAATGACAACTAAGCATATTCTGCTTTTATGTCTGTAAGATCTTGTGAAATATATATATCATTCATGGATCACTTCTTCTTCAAAGCGATAGGAAATATATATATTTTTACCTAGTCAAGGGGAATACATTTTTTTAACTTTTTTTTCTCGCTAATTGGGAAAACCATACCTCTTGGAAATGCCTGGCGATGGGGATGACAGAAGGTAACAGTACAGTAATACAGATTAGTTCATTCCATGTAAACTAAGGTATAAGTCAATCCTGTGGATTTACATCCAGTTTAATAAGTTCTAATGATATCAATACTGTTCACCTTTTTTTTTTTATATTTAATTGTTTTTGGTAAAATGGAACTCATCATGTTTAGGTTACTTTTGTTATGTGCAATGATGAAATATGTGTATGAATATGTGCGTGTATATGTGTACATGTAAATACAGTGGTCTACATTACAATAAAAGTGCAATTGTTAGCACCGCGTGTTATGTTGTGCTTAAACTTGTGCAACCAGTAATGTTCAATTGGGTATTACAAGTTGTTGGTTAAAATGTTTAACAAAAACAATTTAAGTGCCCATCACATATATAGTGGATAGTGCAAAGCTGTAGTAGCTCATTGTCAGGTAGATTACAAGTTATGTGCGCTAGAGGGTTTTTAACGAACGCAAAAGTTGCATTATTTCACCCTCTATAGCGCAGCCAATACAAGTTTTGAAACAGCCGGCATGTGCGTGCGATATGGTTGCGTTGAGCTCCATACCGCACAAAATACAAGCAATGGTTTAACGTGCTCGTGCATGCTTTCCCCATAGACATCAATGGGGAGAGCGTGTCAGAAAAAAAACTAACACCTGCGATTGCGGAATAAAAAGCTCCATAACGCAGCCCCATTGATGTCTATGGGGAAAAAAAAAGTTACGTTTAAACCTAACACCCTTACATAAACTCCACGTCTAAACACCCCTAATCTGCTGCTCCCGATATCGCTGCCACCTAAATAAATCTATTAAATCCTAATGTGCCGCTCCCGATATCGCTTCCACTATACTAAAGTTATTAACCCCTATTTCCCTGCACCCCAACATCGCCCACGCTATAATAAATCTATTAATCCCTATTCTGCCGCTCCCCCACATCGCCGCCACTAAATAAAGTTATTAACCCCTAAACCTCTGGCCTCCCATACCACTACCACTAAATAAACATATTAAACTCTAAACCGCCAGCCCCTCACATCGCAACAACATAAATTAAACTATATTAACCCCTAAACCTAACGTAACCCTAACAGTAAACCTAACCCTAACACCCCCTAACTTTAACATAATTAAAATAGACCTAAATTAAAGTTACAATTATTAACGAAATAATACCTATTTAAAACTAAATACAAACTTACATGTGAAATAAAACCTAAGCTAGCTACAATATAACAAATAGTTATATATTTCACAAGTAAGTTTGTATTTATTTTAACTAGGTAGACTAGTTAGTAAATAGTTATTAACTATTTAATAACTACCTAGTTTAAATAAATACAAACTTACCTGTGAAATAAAACCTAAGCTGCCTTACATTAAAACCTAAAATTAAAAGAAAATTAAAAACACTAAAATTATAACAACAAAAAAACCTACCATTACAAAAAATAACAAACAAAATTATCCAAAACAATAAACATTATTCCTATTCTAATACCCTTTAAACAAAAAACACAAAAAAACAAAACCCTAATCTATAATAAACTACCAAGGGCCTTTAAAGGGCCTTTTGTGGGCCCGTAAAAGAACCTTATGTAGGGCATTGCCCTAAAGATAGCAGCTCTTTTTCTACAAAAGAAAAACAAACACCCCGTAACAGTATACAAACCACCACCCTCCAAACCCACAAAATAAGAATAAAGTAAAGCCTAATCTATGCATTGCCCTGAAAGGGGCATTTGTATGGACATTGCACTTAAAAGGGCATTCAGCTCTTTTGCTACCCATTAAAAATAAAAAAATGGTTATTCTAAAAAGAAAAACCCACCCTAAAACAAAAAAACATTACACAAAATAACAAACAAATTATCCAAAATAATAACAATTATTTCTATTCTAATACCCATTTTAAAAAAAAACACCCCAAAATAAAAAACCTAATCTATAAACAACTACCAATAGCCCTTAAAAAGGCATTTTGTAGGGCATTGCCCTAAGTTAAACAGCTCTTTTACCTGAAAAAAATACAAAGACCCACTAACATTACAAACCTCTACCCCCTCAAACCCACAAAATAAAAAAAATATCTAAAAAAACCTAATCTGCCCAGAAAAGGACATTTGTATGGGCATTGCCTTTAAAAAAACATTTACCTCTTTTAAGAAAAGCCCAAAACCTAAACTAAAAAAAACACCCACCCAAAAAACCTTAAAAAACCTAACACTAACCCCTCTTTAGGTACTCACAGTTCCTGAAGTCCCGCTTGAAGGATCTTCATCCCGGCGGCTCAATCTTCATCCAGACGGCTCTATCTTCATCCGGGCAGCATCTTCTATCTTCATCCCGGCGGCATCTTCTATCTTCATCCCGGCGGCGCGGAGCAGGTCCATCCTGAAAACATCCGGCGCGGAGCATCCTCTTCATATGGTCGCCGCCATATACTGAATCTTCAATGCAAGGTACGTGATTCAAAATGGTGTCCCTTGCATTCCTATTGGCTGATTTGATTTTGGAAATTCAAATCAGCCAATAGGATGAGACCTACTGAAAACCTATTGGCTGTACAAAGCAGCCAATAGGATGAGAGCTTGTGAAATTCTATTTGCTGTTCAAATCAGCCAATAGAATTTCAGTAGCTCTCATCCTATTGGCTGTTTTGAACAGCCAAAAGGATTTCTGTAGCTCTCATCCTATTGGCTGATTTGAATTTCAATAATCAAATCAGCCAATAGGAATGCAAGGGATGCCATTTTGAAAAGGCTCCCTTGCATTGAAGATCCAGTGTACTACGTTGACTGTATGAAGAGGACGCTCCACGCCAGATGTCTTCAAGGATGGATCCACTCGGCGCCGCCGGGATGAAGATAGAAGACACCACCGGGATAAAGATAGAAGATGCCGCCTGGATGAAGATAGAAGATGCCGACTGAATGAAGACTTCTCGCCTCCTGGATGTGGATGGATGTCCGGACTTCAAAAACTGCAAGTGGATCATCGGGGTTAGTGTTAGGTTTTTTAACTTTTTTTGGGTGTTTTTTTTTTTTTAAGATTAGGGTTTGGGCTTTTTTAAAACAGCTAAATGCCCTTTTCAGGGCAATGAAAAACAGCTGAATGCCCTTTTAAGGGCAATGCCCATACAAATGCCCTTTTCAGGGCAATGGGTAGCTTAGGTTTTTGTTAGAGTTAGGTTTTTTATTTTGGGGGGTTGGTTGGGTGGTGGGTTTTACTTTTGGGGGGTCTTTGTATTTTTTAACTGGTAAAAGAGCTGATTTATTTAGGGCAATGCCCTACAAAAGGCTATTGGTAGTTTATTGTAGGCTAGGGGGTGTTTTTATTTTACGGGGGTATTTTTATTGGGCTATTAGATTATGTGTAATTGTTTTTATTTTTGATAATTTCGTTTGTTATTTTTCGTAATTTAGTGTTTGTTATTTTTTGTAATTTAGTATTTTTAACTTTTTGTAATTTAAGACTTAATTTTTTTAGTATAGTTTTTTTTAATGTGTAATTTAGTTTATTTAATAGGTAGATATTTTAGTATAATAGTTATGTTAGGTTAATTGTTAGTTTAAACTTAGGTTATTTTAATTTCACAGGTAAGTTTTTATTTTTTTTAAGATAGGGATATTGTAATTTTAATATAAAGTTAGGGGGTTGTTAGGATTAGGGGTTAATAGTTGAATTTAGTTTTTTGCAATGTGGGGGGCTGGCGGTTTAGGGGTTAATAGGTTTATTTAGTGGAGGAGATGTGGGAGGTCAGAGGTTTAGGGGTTAATAACTTGTATTAGTGACGGCGATGTTGAGGAGTGACGGCAAAGGGGTAAATAGCTTTATTATAGTGGCGGCGATGTCGGGAGCGGCAAAATAGGGATTCATAACTTTTATTAGTGGCGGCGATGTCCGGAGCGGCAGATTAGGGGTTAATAACTTTATTTAGGTGTTGGAAATGTCGGGGGCAGCAGATTAGGAGTTTTTAGGGTATTAGGTTTAAATGTAACTTTTTTTCCCCATAGACATCAATGGGGTTGCATTACGGCGATCGCCATTCCGCACTTCAGGTGTTAGTTTTTATTCTAACACTCTCTCCCCATTGATGTCTATGGGGAAAGCGTGCACAAGCACATCAAAGCAGCCCTTGGTTTTTGAGCAGTAAGGAGCTTATCGGCACCATATCGCATGCACAAGGCGGCTTTTCTGAAACTTGTAATGGCAGCGCTAGGGAGGGTGAAATAACGCAACTTTTGTTGCGTTTGTTTCTCACACTCTATAGCGCAAAACTTTTAATTTAGGTGAATGATATATAATTCTGCACTATGTGCAGAATTATATAACATTATTTTTTAGGTTTACTGTCCCTTTAAGGTAACCTCCATCCTTCATTCAGTGCCCTAGTATAGGTCTGCGTCTGTGTATTCCTGGGTGCTATTTTTGCTATTTACTATAGGTGTAGGGTAATCATTTTCAACTTCTGTTAAAAAATATTTTTTAACTCCTTTTTTTTTTTATTTATCTCAAAATATTCATAAAGAAAATGTTAATCTGTATTATAAAGG
This sequence comes from Bombina bombina, assembly GCF_027579735.1. Taxonomy (NCBI): domain Eukaryota; kingdom Metazoa; phylum Chordata; class Amphibia; order Anura; family Bombinatoridae; genus Bombina; species Bombina bombina. The sequence continues at coordinate 156,885,582 of NC_069503.1, forward strand.
CAATACAACTAATATCTTAATTGCAAACTTTATTCCAAATAATGTTATACAAAGTTAAATCACTTTATAACATGGACATAAATATTGTATTTAAGAATAGCATGAGATGTAAATGGTAGTTATATACATGTGGCCTTTCCTAAGGAAGATGTATGTCGCAGAAATGTGGCAAATATGACAAAGTTTGTGGTTCAAATAATAATGTATAATAACATTAAAACATCAAACGGATTATTTTATTAAAAATATAGGTGATTTATTATTTTTTTATGCATCATATCATAAAATATCTAATATTATCCGAGCTTTAACTAGCGCTGCTTCTACTTTGTATTTAAAAATATTTAATATTATGTCATGTGTAACAATTTTACAGTTTATTTTTAAGTGGTGCCCAGTGCCCTTAAAATGAAACCCATAAGCAACTGTGGGAGTCAATTCGAGGGTCAAGAGTTTAAGGCCCATTAGCTCACAACGTTTAGGGTCTGTGAGGCAGTCCGATTATCTTTATAAACCTCACCTGTGACATTATGTCTGCCAATAACCAGGGTTTTGAGTTTTATAAAATCTAGTCCAATAACTATATATATATATATATATATATATTTTTTTTAAAATTGTATTTTATTGAGGTTGTAAAATTTACAAACAGATGCAACGTTATAACATAATCTTAGCTTTAAGGATATGAAGACATTTTTAGATGTATGTCAATATATTCCATCTTGTATACAAGAGTTATGATATATAGTATATTGTTATTAAGCTTACACAATATAAAAAATAAAATAAAAAATACAACAAAATATCTCATATATAGAGAAACATAGAAATGTGGAATAATTTTCCTGGGCGTCAAGTCATCAGTTTGTACATAAGTAGCGGGTATATTCAGCATCAAACCTCTTTTATTGTTGAATCCAACTATTTCCTAATTTGGTAAACAGCCAAGATCATTGAGAATATATATAGATGGGAATACTGATGTCAAATTTTCAGGGGTAAGGGACATAGTAAGGGTAGTTAGATATATAGAGGCGGACTACGATATATTGGGACTAGCAATATGTGGTGTATAAGTTTAGGTAGTGATCAATTTTGTCAGTGAAAGAATTAGATATTATAGATAATCACGTCACCTGGGAGACATTTTATAGTCAGTCCCCTCTGTAGTAAATCGTTTATTCCTAATAATAGTGTGGGAGAATGGTTCATAGGATATATTTTCTTATGTTTACAAAGTTAACAATACTGGGGGGGTCGGAGTTAATGGCAAAAGATTTGAACTTTTTAAAGGGTAAGGGCAATGAAGTAACTTAGGGTGCTAAGTGATTATTGTCGGTTTACTAACTTACCAATCGTTTTACAGAGATAGGGTTTTAAAATTATAACATCTAATGTATAAGTCTGAGTACAAAATAACTGGAAGTATGATATATAATAACATAACACAAGCATCATTACAATTCTCTAACTATAGGAAGTCAATATAGAGCTTTATGACATATACTAGGTCAGATAAGAGAATAATAGTATCAGGTGGTACTATGTACATAGAGTACTATCAGGTATCACTTAGCTTATCAATATCTTATCACTTAGCTTATCAATTTCTAAACACTGGGATTAGCTATAATATATACAGTATATAGGAAAAGTTACTTATTATGTCATAGACTCCTTTCGGTTTCTCAATACTGTCTAACTATCACTGACGCTTCACATAATATAAACCATGTTATGCTGCCTCGGCCGTGGACAGCTCAGTAAAATAGTAAGCAGTGATGCATAAGTTAATATCTGCATTATGAGCCAAAACCTAAATAGTTATAGTAGGACAGGCTATTCCTATACACATAACCTAAACAGGAGTTTGAGGTCATAGTAAGCATATCTAACCCTTTTGGCATAACATTTAAGTGGCTTTCAGGCTACCCCTAAATACTAAAAAGATAGGAAAACCTAACTTATCGAACATATTATAACATAAAAGCAGGAAAATAAGGAGCATCACACTTAGACATTAGCGTGCAGGCTGGAAATACAGAAATTAATATTTAGCTTGCAACTAGCAACCCATGAACAAACTTGGATGTTTAGATCCACATGTCATTCAGGCAATATACCGAGAATGACGGTATAAGTCTCGAGATGAAAAGTCAACTTAACTAGTATCTTCGCTGAGCTTGTGATATTTAGCCCACTCCACTTTTTAGGGACCTGTATTGCTCCGCCGTGATGAACTTCTCTCGAGGGTCCAGTAAGTAAGCCTCCGACACCAACAAGGAAGGTACCTCCAGTCCCCAGTGGTAGTGTACTGTAGCTCTGAGATCTATGCAAAACATATTCATTCCCTCAGGGAAGCTGAACAAGCTGCAATGCCGCAGTAAATATGCTAAATTGGAAAGTTATTGTAAATCACATGCTCTATCCGAATTATGAAAGTTTAATTTTGACTTTACTGTCTGTTTAACTATTTCATCAGTATATATTTTTTATTGAATGTATGTAATGGATAAATATTACATTTAATAGAAAGCACATTTCTTTGCAGTTAAACATTCATTTATGTCTGATAAATGCAGCCAAAATTCACTATTTTTAACAGATGTGCTAAAACATTCCATCCAACCTTATCTAATCTATACTATTATTATCAATCAGAGCATATGTACATATCATATGGTTTGTTAAAAAGGTCTTTCAGTGTTGGCAGAATAGGCTGCTTGAGTAATTCTCAAAGCATTGAGCATACGCAAATATCCTTTAGCTTGCAGTATTTGCTAATATACAGTATCTCAAAAATACTATGCAAATAATGTTATCTCAAAATGAAAGAATGAAAAATCTGATGCAGGGTAAAGCCTGTGGAAAGCATTGCTATTATTCATATTGCCATTACATATCATTATATACTATTTAATGACAAAATAGAAAGGCGTCGTGCTTGGAGTTTATCTACAAATTCACAGACACTTATAACTCCTAATTAATCACCTTATGCTTTAAGAAATGTAGTTAATGGAACTTTCATAGATCATTTTCTAAACAGAAAACCCTATTAAGTTAGCTTAACTTCATAACTATAATTTAGTAGCTGTAATTGATTCTGCCTAATAGATCTAACAGATGCCATGAAAATTATAGGGATACTATATGTCATTTGCCCTTCCCAACACATCTCTGTTCCACCTCATTATCTAATACGAATTCTTAGTATCTGGGCTCCCTGAACATTTATTTAGTCCAATATTACTATGGAAATGAACAAAGGTTTAGCTTAAAATGTTACTCCTTATTTTGTTACTGGCAAAAATAGATAGATAGATAGATAGATAGATAGATAGAGAGAGAGGGAGAGATAGATAGATAGATAGATAGAGAGAGAGAGAGAGAGAGAGAGAGAGAGAGAGAGAGAGGGAGAGAGAGAGAGAGAGAGAGAGAAAGAGAGAGATAGAAAGAGGGAGAGAGAGATAGAGAGAGAGAGAGAGAGAGAGATAGAGAGAGAGAGAGAGAGAGAGAGAGAGAAAGAAAGAAAGAAAGAAAGAAAGAAAGAAAGAAAGAAAGAAAGTAAGTTACTAAATGTCAGAAACAATTGAGCTAATTGCAGGCTGGATTTGCTAGAAAGCGTAATGGGTATAGACAGTTTTACTATTACTCAGGATGAACATTTCTGTGTGTACACAAATAATACAGATTCACAGTCAGAACACATTTTTACTTTGAATGCATTGTTCATATCTCTAACCATTCAATTTTCCCCGTGGAGCAGGAAAAATTGTCCGCAGGTTGTCACTTGGTATCTATTAAGATTTGTATATGAGGGTATAGGCTAAAAAATCCTATATGCAATATATACATTTTCAGATTACAGAAATAGCCTTGGCACACTGCAGAATAACAACTTGAAATGTATAAAATATATAAAAGTTAAAGGGATATGAAACCCAAAGAAATTGCATTACAAGTGGAGCGTTAATTTATTGTGCGCCTGATGCGCGCAAAAAATCTTACTTCTAGTGGAGTTAACACGCGAATGGGAGCAATAAATAGCTGTCCACTCGTAACCTAGCCCTTTGTCTACTATGAGAAATCCTTTTTCCCGTTTACATTATTTTTGCAGATTTTGAATAATATAACATTTTATCTGACTAGGAAACTATCTCAAGTCTTGCTTGTTGAGTATTTCATAGCATGTAAACATTCCTCATTGTCAGATTTGATTACTAGGGAAGGGCGAATGTTTTGTAACATTAGAAAAATGAAACAAATTTTAACACACTACAACACATTAATTCATTTTGAAGTTTGAATGTTTGTACATTCTAACATTCGTTGTAATATTAGATTTTAATTTTTCTAATTAGAATATTGCATAATTCAAATCAAATTATGCAATATTCAAATAAAAAAAAATTTAATCAGTTTATTTGTAATAGTATTTCTAATGCTTTTTTTAAATGTAATACTCGAATTATGAAATATCAATATATTTGTAATAATTTTTAATGCTCTCTTTAAATGGAAAATTTGAATTAAGCAAAATTCAAAATAGAAAAATTCTAATCAGTATATTTGTATCTATTATGCATCAATTTACTAAATTCCCTACCACATGAACTTATGAATTTCTGAATAGTATTTGTTAAATCGAATGTTACATTCTAAATTTTGAATGTGGATATTCGATTTAATTGTGAACATTCGAAAACAAAAGTAACATTCAGAAACCGGAAATAACATTCAATTACCAACTTTTAATGGATTTTTGTTATTATCAAGATTTTGTTGTCCAAAATAAATATCAACAGGACTATTTGTTGTACCAAATGTGTCTCACTTTCACCACATTTGTCCATCCCTATTGATTACCATGAAACAAACATTCACATAGAGCTCTCTTGTCAATGTACATCCCAAAATGCAATAAATGTACTCTCTTGGCAAACTTGAAATGCAGGTCTGATCCAATTTACCTTTGTGAGGGGGATTAGAGTTAATTGTATTTAATTGTATTTAATTTAGGGAATTAATTTAATTATAGTGTAGTGTTAGGTGTTAGTGTAACTTAGGTGAGGTTTTATTTTACAGGTTCTTTTGTATTTATTTTAGCTAGGTAGTTATTAAATAGTTAATAAATATTTAGTAATTATTCTACCTAGATAAAATAAATACAAACTTGCCTGTAAAATAAAAATAAACCCTAAGCTAGCTACAATGTAACTATTAGTTATATTGTAGCTAGCTTAGGGTTTATTTTACAGGTAAGTATTTAGTTTTAAATAGGAATAATTTAGTTAATGATAGGAATAATTATTTTGATTTCTTTTAATTATTTTTAAGTTAGGGGGTGTTAGTTTTAGTGTTAGACTTAGGTTTAGGGGCGGCAGAATAGGAGTTAATAAATGCAGGTAGGTGGCAGTAATGTTAGGGCCGGCAGATTAGGGGTTAATACTATTTAACTAATGTTTGCAAGGCGGGAGTATGGCGGTTTAGGGGTTAATATATTTATTACAGTGGCGGCGACGTTGGGGGCGGCAGATTAGGGGTTAATAAGTGTAGGTAGGTGGCGGCGACATTGGGGACGGCAGAGTAGGGGTTAATAAATATAATGTAGGGTTCGGCAATGTTGGGGGCAGCAGATTAGGGGTTAATAAGTATAATGTAGGTGGCAGCGGTGTCCGGAGTGGCAGATTAGGGGTTAATAATTATAATGTAGGTGTCGGCAATGTCGGGGGTGGCAGATAAGGGGTTAATAAGTGTAAGATTAGGGGTGTTTAGACTCGGGGTTCCTGTTAGGGTGTTAGGTGTAGACATAAAATGTATTTCCCCATAGGAATCAATGGGGCTGCGTTAAGGAGTTTTACGCTGCTTTTTTGCAGGTGTTAGACTTTTTTCAGCAGCTCTCCCCGTTGATTCCTATGGGGAAATCGTGCACGAGCACGTTACACCAGCTCACCGGTGACTTAAGCAGCGCTGGTATTGGAGTGCAGTAATGAGCAAAATTTTGCTCAACGCTCACTTCTTGTCTTTTCACGACGGGTTTGTAAAAACCCCGTAATACCAGCGCTGCAGGTAAGTGAGCGGTGAGGGAAAACTGCTCGTTAGCACCGCACAGCCTCTAACGCAAAACTCATAATCTGGGCCTTTGTGAGCCCTTTTTCATAGGGGAACACAAAGGGGCCAGACATGATGCAGATGGAGTCCAGGACTGTAGAGACCTCACTACTGATAGCGGGGCTAGATAGTCCCCCTGCTGTAGATGTCTAATAACCCTTCCATAACGCCTCTTCTTGATATAAACATAATTTCTACAGAAGTCAACTTCTGGAGTTGCTGCTCTGTCTGACAAGCACCTTATTAATCCCATTCCTTTTCATACAAGATTTGCCACTGAGGCTGTTATTGATTATTTCTTTTCCAGTTCCAGTTTGGTTTTCAGCTTCTATAATCCAGAAAGACAGCTCCTCAGTATTGCAATATTTGATGTTGTAACCTGTTGTCTTATTTGCAGGATCTCCACTTGTTGATACTTTCTGATACTTGGTTGCCATCTTTCATCCTTACATGTACCTTATATACTCACTTTTTCCAATGTCAAACTATCAAAGTAGATGTTGCAAAATATAAGCAAAGTTACTGTAGCATTTGTCTATATGTGTCAAGCACAGAATATGAGAATCTTTGTATGTGGCAGTAAAATCAGATTAAATAAGTAGATGTAATGGGGATGGTGTGAAGAGCTTTTTATTTCTTCCTAAAACATATTTATAAAATGTTTCACAGAAATATATAAATCAATATCTTACTACAGAATAACCCTACATGAGTATCTTTGTAAGCGAGCTAGTATTAATACTGTAATAACACTATAAATGCACTGTCAATGATAATTATCAAGCAACATAAGGAGCTACAACAATTATATAAATAACACTGCAGCTATTAACATCTTCCTTCCTAAGTAACAGTATATATATATATACAGTATATGCAATGCTGTGCAATGCTGTTTTCCTGTGATAAATCCTTTATTTTTTCTATTTTTAGGGATTTGTGGTGGCAGTTCTTTATTGTTTCCTTAATGGAGAGGTAAGATAATGTAAAACGTTGTTTATATTGACTTTCGTGAGCGATTTTAAAAATAGATTTAAAAAATTGTATGCTGTATATTAATCATGAAAAAATGGGTTTTGTGTCCCATTCTTAGTAAATCATTGCTTTATACCATTACATTATTTTGATTGAGCTCAAAATTAAACTTTTAGATTCAAGTTTGGTAATATTGTCCAGGTTACCATTTTGTCTTGGTCTTCTTTGTTGAAACTTAGATCCTTTCTAAGAGAGCATACTGAAGTAAGACGAGAAGTATAGGTGTTCTCAGATCCCCAGCATCAATTTATTTAATTGTCACTGTATGTGCAATAATCCATATGATAATATATATATATATTTCACAATCATTGAGTGGTCAGCATATAACATGTGACAAGAAAGTTCCTTGTAAAAAGAACATACATGCACAGCCCCACAGGCTTGCACCAAAAAAGAAGAGAGAGACTTACTTTACAGGATTACACATTGTCCTGAAAATCTTTCTGCTATTTGTCACCAACTTCTTGGAGTTCCCTGTACCTCTTGGCCGCACTCTACCTTCCAGTCACTAAGCCTCGGATTGGGCCATGTCCCAGTCACATGACCCAGGTGATCCAATCAGAAGGCTGTAATTCCAGAGCGTGTAGATCCTCATTCTCTCTCTGCCTTCTTAAAACTTTGGTTTTATTAAAAGAGTACTTGCAGTAAGTGCTGTAATGACCAGCTCAAATGTTTTACCATTTACTTTAATAAAATCTAAGATTTAAGAAGATTGCTCGCTGGAATATTTCTTCTTTTGCAGCATACTGAAGTAGACTCAAGAGTGTGCATGTGTCTTGAACAATCTATGGCAGCTCTGTTTGCAGCATAGAAACATAGATTTTGGCGGCAGATAAGAACCATAGGCTCAGCAAGTCTGCCCGATATTTCCTAAAAAGTATAAACTTATCTAGTTCATAGGATAACCTTATGCTTATCACAGGCATTCTTTATGTCCTCTGCGGTGTTTGTCATTACCACCTCTTGGGTAATTTATTCCATAAATCAATCACCCTTTCTGTAAAGAAATTCTTCTGCAAATTACTCCTGAATTTACAACCCTTCAGCTTGAGATTATTATCCCTTGTTTTTTAATTTTTCTTTACATGAAAAGTGTTTGTAACAATAATATACACACTCCTAAGCCAAGCTAGATATTTTGTCATGGAAAGGATCAACATAGGATACCAAGAGAAAAAGGTAAGCCCAAAAGCCAAATCTATTGATTCAAATTACTTGATTCACTTAAGGGTTACTGCAACCAAAACATCCAAAATATGTGACTGTGCATTATTGAGTGACGGACATTCATAGGATCAATCATCCATAGTCAATAATAACATTGTGATGCCTTTCAATCTGTGGTGCATCACTGTATTATTTGTGCCACACAACAATTAAAAGGACACTAAAGTCACATACTAATTCACATACAATTAAAAAAAAAATCTTTATAGTTTACTTCCATTATCAAAATATGCAGTATATATGTATATTCATTTTGTGATTGGCTGGTGGGTCTCATGTGATACAGGTGAAGGGAACATAGAATTAAATTTAAATTTGATTGAAAAAAAATCATCTATTACTCCTTTGAAATTTAAAGTTAGTGCTATTGCATTGTCTTTTTATTATGAATGCTCTGTATGACATTTGCCTGGTTAGGGCCTCATCTGTTTTTCAGTTACCTCTGTTACCTCTGTTACCTCTGCTAATGACTTACAGAGTCCACAAGTGATGATAATACAAAACATTCACTGTCCCCCCTTTAATGGCTGCCCCCCATCAGTGATCATCCATCTCATTATAATGATGTTATAAATTTATATTAACTGACATAAGTAGTTGAATGTATCAATATTTCATTAGTAGGTCATTGGCACTGGCAATTAACAGTTACATATTTACTTCTGACTGTGGAATTCTTACTAAATCTGGAGAGGATTCTAGATACAAGAACAAGGGGAAATATTGAAAAACTAGAACATATTTTGAGAGTATCCTGGATAACTGTTTAGATATAAAAGAACATTAATTTATTTTCTTAGTTTGGATAATAACAGTAAAATATGTTTATTTTCATGTTTCACATGTCTGCAATATCAAGTTCTCTTTTTCTATTTTGTTTCCTTAATCTATTTTACTATACAGAGATATCAGGCAATGATTATTGTAACTGAATGCTATTTATGAAGTTGCATATGTAGCTTTGGAGCCTTCAATTGAAAGTCTAGAAGCATCAGTTATAATATCTCTGCCTCTTAACCTGTCCACAACCTCAGGGGTAGTCCAGGATGACTGACAAGCACTACTCTTATGCAATTCTTCGTGCTATAGAAGTACGCACAGCATGAAAGTTTGCTATTGCATTAAATTCCGGCAGCCAATGCTACATTGAAGGCTCCAAACATGTACAGACAAGTTCCCTGTGTGGAAACATTGCCTGTACACTCCTTGATAAATGTGGGATGAAAACTGAGCAAAAATTAAAATATGTTAGCTATGTTATGTTATATGTTAACTTCTCTTCCATATGTGACAGGTTCAGGGTGAACTCAAACGCAAATGGAGAAGATGGCATATGGAAAGGTTCCTGGGATCTGATATGAAGTATCACAACCCTTCAACGGGCAGCAATGGAACTAATTTTAGCACCCAGATCTCTATGTTGACAAAATGCAGTCCAAAAACAAGACGATGTTCCAGCTTCCAAGCAGAGTTTTCTTTGGTCTGATATATTTCTGATCAACAATAAACTTCTGTTTTTTCCCAATGATAATGTCATCGTTAGATGAAAAAAATGTGAAGGAAAGTCCAAACACGATACTTGGAACTGTACTTTATAATGTTTGCTCTGTCCATAGCCTTTGAGTACTTGTGCGATTAAATGGACTATTAATGTCATAACAAAGTTGCGAATGTAAGGAAGGCTTTGACTCATAAATCCATACTGGAATATCCTCTGTTGCTTAGCCAAGCAAGTCTTCTGTCTGAATTACAAGCAAAACTTTCTACTGAGTCTGGAAAAAATGTATTTAGTATCCAAAAATGAAATATGGAAACCACCCTTAAACTGGTGTAAATAATGTCATATAACACATGTCTATCAGTAGTGAATGAAAATGAAGATAAAACCACAAACCTTAAGCATATTATTATCAGTAGTAAATCACAATCATCTGAAGTGATATCATTTTCTACACAACTATACCTGGACAAAGATTGCATTTTATTTACAGATCAAAAGAAAAAAGACATCTCACGTACACCATATCTCAACATAAAGTAAAACAATTATAATAGGGTAACACAATTACCATATGGAAAGACTTATATATGTGATAAAAAGAAAATATATTGTTAAAACATTGTTCCCATTCTATGGAGGGGGGAGTTTATTTTCAGAATTTGCCAACAATTTTTTGAATTTGATAATTTATGACTGTTTGGAATGTCACCCTGTGTGCTTTTACAAAGGCTTGCCATAGATATATGCTTTGTATAAATAATTGTAATGAGTGTTTCTATGAGTGAATTGTGTGCTGGCTATTTTTGTGTACTATGTCCTTAGAAATCTGTGATAATTTTGAAAATGTGTAGCAGCAAAAACATGAGGTAAGGCATCAGTTGTGAAAAGTGGATTTGAAAAAAGACTTTAAAGTAGAGATAGGCAAATGTCTTAATTTTGTAATTTGAAGAATGAATGTTCCCCTCGACAGTCATACTATTCTATACTACTCATTATCAAATTTCTGTAGATCTTTTTAATAGAAATATTGAATGTTAACATCCAATAAATTAATGTAACATTTGAATATAACACAAACTCTGAATCCCATTGTCTTACAGTGGCATTTATGAGAATCAACATTTGAATGTTGATATTTGAATATCTGAATATAACATTTAATATTTCAGTGTAACATTCTATAATCTAATGTTACAGTCAATAAAAATTAAACATGAAATGTTTTGTTGCTAAAACAAATGTCAAATATTTTTGCATACATAAATGATTGCACATGTGCCAAAATATTTGTCTATTATTACTTCAGTGGGCCATATATATATATATATATATATATATATATATATATATATATATATATATATATATATAAATAAAATCTTAAATTAATTTCTTTAAATTCAATATTATTGATAAATATCTCATAAAAATTATTTTTAGAAATAAAATGTTATTTTTTTAAAATTCTAAAGTGTACATTTGCTTAATTGTGATTTTTTATTCTTTAAATTCAGAATTCTAATTTAAGGCTGATGCAAGCTTTTAGATATAAAACTAACAGAAACAAAGGTGTCTCTTGACATGACTCCTCCCATGCAGATCTGTTAAGATATATAATAGTTGTATGCAATACATTTGTTTTAAAATAGGTAAACAGCTTAACCACAAATCTAATTACAATACACACATACACATGTGTAGACATGTGCACAGACAAAAAAAAACTGTTAAGGGTGAACAATTGTCACAATTTTCTTTTTCTTTTGTTTTATCCCATATTTATTACAGGGGTTGCTCGGAATTAGTATGTTAATAAAAAAACATTTGTTTGCTGTTTCCTATAGAAAACATCTTCAGGGCAACAGAGGAAAGGTTGGACAGCAGCTTAAACTTAAATAAAGTTAAGGTAGTAGCTAATTCTACTGCTACAAGCTTGCAGCACATAAGACAGATAGTTTTCTTAATATACATTATATGGCTAAAAGTATGTGGACACCTGACTATCACACAATAGGAGCTTGTTGGACATCCTATTCCAAAACCATATGCATTAATATGGATTCCTCCTCTACCAAACTTTACAGGAAGCCCTATGCATTATGGTAGGTAGCATTCCCCTGGCATCAACAACACACCAGACTTGCAAATAGTGAAGCATGATTCTTCATTTCAGAGAATATGTATCACTGCTTCAGCATCCAGTGGCAGAGGGCTTTACACCACTCCAGCCAATGCTAGGCAGTGTGCATGTTAATGTGAGGCTTCTGTAGAGCTTCACAGCCATGGAAAGCCATTTCATGAAGATTCCGACTCACAGTTCTTGTGCTGATGTTGCTTCCAGAGGCAGTTTGGAACCCTGCAATGATAGGTGATTTTTACATCCTACTCACTTCAGCACTCAGCAGCCCCGCTTTGTGAGTTTGTGTGGTCTACTATTCCGTGGCTGGATTGTTGTTGCTTCACAATAATGCCATTTACAGTTGACCGGAGTTCCTCTAGTAGGGCAGAAATTTCAAGAACTGAATTCAGAAATAAACTTTTGCTTCAAGGATATTTCTCCTGTCACAAATTATAGAAATGATCCCTAAAAGTATATTCTTGTGGCAAAAGTTGCATCCTTTGACAGTACCGTGTCACTCAGCTCTTTAGTACTACCCATTGTATTGTGAATGTTTGACTAGGGAGATTACATAAATATGTATTGGATGTCATGCGCCCGCTAGTGTGGCTGAAACTCCTAAACTCAATAATTAATAGGGGTGACTACATACTTTTGAACATATATTGTAAATATAAATCTATCTATCTATCAATCAAAATGTTTAATGGGGTCAATCAACTAAAATGGTATTGCTAGATTGTTAAGAATAGTGTAAATTTTAATTTTTAAAGCCTTTCCCATCCTAATGAGTGTACATTTTTGATTATTTAAGCCTTTCCCACCTTTAGAGTACCAGTTTGCAAGACAAATCAACTAAGCTTTGTCTTGCATACCTAGGGTTAATTTATTTTGCACTAAATAGCCGTTCATTTAGTTTTTGAATGAATGTGAAGCATATGGAAAAATGTGTCGCTTTTTACTTTCTTCTAGAAGTTTACAAATCTACTCTTTTGTTTGTTAAAAGAATTGATTTTTAATTTAGACTTCACTAAAAATGCTTATTCCATAATCAAGCTTAACAGATATTTATTTTACAACTCAAGTCTATTATAGTAAATTGGTTCGAATAATATATACAGTTATATGTTTCGTTAATTTTTCAGCCTGGTGCTTTGTGAGATCACTTACAGAAAGATATACATCTCAGTATAATAAGTTAGCCGTTGTACATGAATCCAAAATGTTCTTTCATGATTCAGACAGAGCATACGATTATAAACTTAACAATTTATGTCTATTATCTAATTTGCTACATTCTGTTTGTGTTCTTTGTTTAAAGCATGCCTAGGTAGGCTGGGAGCTAGCTTCTTATTGGTGGCTGCACATATATACCTCTTGTTATTGGCTCACCTAATGTGTTCAGCTAGCTCACAGTACTGCATTGCTGTTCCTTCAACAAAGAATATCAAGAGAAAAATGCAAATTAGATAGTAGAAGAGGATTTTTTTTAAAACTATATGCTGTATCTGAACCATGAAAGAAAACAATGGGGTTCATTTTCCTTTAAAACTGAACAAAGTGATCTATAAAAGGGGACATATACTCAGGATGCAGTAGCAGCTTTAGGGGGAACGTGTGTAAGCATAGAGTCATGGAAAAGACTTCCTGTAGAGGTGGTAGACACAGAAATAGTTATGGAAATCAAGTATGCTTTGGGTATTTGTAAGGATATTCTGAAAATGAATGAAGAAAAAGGACATTGTTTTTTGCATTTCAATGCTTACATTCCAAATCCAGGATATCTATTTTTATTGTATGATACAAAAAAACAGAGTTTCTTAGGTTTCACATTAAGATTTAAATTTTTTGTTTAAATATTGTGTGCTCATAATTGTGATGTCATTCATGACATCATTGTGATGGATTCAAGGCCTCTCCACAGTCAACCAGTTACTGCTTAGGCTAACAGGCCACCATTAAGATATCAAATTAGCTTAAAGGGACAGTCAACACCCGAATTTTTGTTGTTTGAAAAGAAAGATAATTCCTTTATTACCCATTCCCCAGTTTTGCATAACCAACACAGTTATATAAATACACTTTTTACCTCTGTGATTACCTTGTATCTAAGCCCCTGCAAACTGCCCCCTTATTTCAGTTCTTTTGACAGACTTGCTTTTTAGCCAATCAGTGCTCACTCCAGGGTAACTTCACATGCATGAGCTCAATGTTATCTATATGAAACAAATAAACTGATGCCCTCTAGTGGTCAAAATGCATTCAGAATAGAGGCAGTCGTCAAGGTCCAAGAAATTAGCATATGAACCTCCTAGAATTAGCTTTCAACTAAGAATACCAAGAGAACAAAATTGGTGATTAAAATAAATTGGAAAGTTGTTTAAAATGACATGCACTATTTAAATCATGAAAGTTTTTTTTGGACTTGACTGTCCCTTTTATCTAATGATGATAATTTCATATAGGATTTGGTTATCTAAACCTCATGACATGGAGAGAAATCACGTAACATTTTTTAGGGCTTTTTTAAACATTAAATTGTAATGTGTGTATCTCTATTTCACATCCAGAACCATGTACAGTGAGATAAACATCTACAGTATACAGGTAAACTTTGTTTTTCTAAAATTATTTTAGGAACCCCACAGTACTAATGAAACCTCTTAGATAATCTTGCCAGAGCAGAGAGCTAACGTACTTATAATTGGGCCCATAGACTATAAGGGCTAGATGTATGGCCAGTAACAAGATTATGGGGTATGGGCTCGCCGGAAACAAGGGGCATCAAGCTCCGTAAGGAGTGTGATAAATTGACCCCATATGTCAGTCTGTAAAACTGGAAGCTGTGGAGTCTAATGTCCAGGTGTATGTAAATGTGTTAAAGTGTGCGCAAGAGGCACCAAGCTGCTCCAACCCTAAAGTCCCTCAAACTTAGGGAAAAAAAGATAGGCCAAAGAATGAAAAAACAGGAGAAGCGCTAGTAAAAGCTAAAGGTGCTAAAATAAAAATTAGGTTGCTGTGCTAAATAAATAAGTAAAATAACTTGTTTTGTAAATAAAATTTAATTAAATAAACATATAGGTATAAATCCAGCAAAGATAAAATGAAAAGATATTAAAATCGGACGTCTCCGATATGTTGAAGCATAAAACAAGACTAAAACAAATGACTACTGTTGCCAATATGAACCTTATTACAATAAAGGGTAGAGGAAGTCGACATAGTAACTAAAAGTCCACAGATGAAACAAAGAGAGGATCAAAAACCGGGTGGGGATAAACCCGTTGTTACCTTCAAGGATACCGTCCGTGTATTACAATCACCTCCGTGAGGCGTATGTGTATTCCGTGACGTCACTGATCAGAGGGCGTCATCTCTGTAGAGAGATTCTATTCGTCAGAATAACTTGGCAGATGAACTATAGCGGCCGCTATATTGTAGAAGTTGGACCCCGCTCGTTAGTGCAGGATTGCACGCAGGCTCGTAGTGTATCCAAATTTCTCCTGGAGACCTTGTAGCAAAAGGATCTCAATGTGTAA
This sequence comes from Bombina bombina, assembly GCF_027579735.1. Lineage (NCBI taxonomy): Eukaryota > Metazoa > Chordata > Amphibia > Anura > Bombinatoridae > Bombina > Bombina bombina. Next base: position 156,901,123 of record NC_069503.1, read on the forward strand.
CTTAAAACCTGCTTAGCTGAGGCACACAGCCCTTCACAGTGCAGTCCCCTTGCTTTCCGTAGGTAGCTGGAAGGATTCTGATGTGCAGCTTGTAACAGGCTTGGCTTAGGCACGTAGCCCTTCAGAATGCAGTCCTCTTTCTGTCGGAGGGTAACTAAATAACTTGTCACTTCAAACAGGATATTAAAGTCTTGATAGACAATAAATGAAGTGTAAGGTAGCTGTAACTTTCATCAACGCGTTTCTCCCTCTTACAGGGCTTTCTCAAGATGAATAAGCTCCAGTTACAGCCTCCTTTTAAACAGTCCAGAATATCACCTATTGGTCAGGTGAGATTGTCTGACAGGTGTGCTTAATACAATTGATCTATTGGCAACAGTACTGGCAACTAAAGGAAACAGTAGCCTTTGGTGAAAATAAGTAGAAAAGATATCTGCATATCCCTAAAATTTGACAGACATTTGCATATTTACAAAAATTGCAATCAAAAAATATATATATAAAAATAATAATAGAAACTCCAATTAGAATAAAGATTACTATCCCCAAAAACAGTATTAATGTTACGGGAAAGGTGGAGGAGGGAAATTAGGAGCGCGGCAATACATCCTCACTAAAATGTTGTCAAAGATATGACTAAATGCTAGAAGTAAAAAATTTTTTTATGTGCATAAGGAAATAAGTGAAAAAGATATATATAATAAATATAAAAAGAGGACTGCATTCTGAAGGGCTACGTGCCTAAGCCAAGCCTGTTACAAGCTGCACATCAGAATCCTTCCAGCTACCTACGGAAAGCAAGGGGACTGCACTGTGAAGGGCTGTGTGCCTCAGCTAAGCAGGTTTTAAGTTACACATTGAGATCCTTTTGCTACAAGGTCTCCAGGAGAAATTTGGATACACTACGAGCCTGCGTGCAATCCTGCACTAACGAGCGGGGTCCAACTTCTACAATATAGCGGCCGCTATAGTTCATCTGCCAAGTTATTCTGACGAATAGAATCTCTCTACAGAGATGACGCCCTCTGATCAGTGACGTCACGGAATACACATACGCCTCACGGAGGTGATTGTAATACACGGACGGTATCCTTGAAGGTAACAACGGGTTTATCCCCACCCGGTTTTTGATCCTCTCTTTGTTTCATCTGTGGACTTTTAGTTACTATGTCGACTTCCTCTACCCTTTATTGTAATAAGGTTCATATTGGCAACAGTAGTCATTTGTTTTAGTCTTGTTTTATGCTTCAACATATCGGAGACGTCCGATTTTAATATCTTTTCATTTTATCTTTGCTGGATTTATACCTATATGTTTATTTAATTAAATTTTATTTACAAAACAAGTTATTTTACTTATTTATTTAGCACAACAACCTAATTTTTATTTTAGCACCTTTAGCTTTTACTAGCGCTTCTCCTGTTTTTTCATTCTTTGAGTCTAATGTCCAGTAAGCTAACTTTATTTATTTTTTTCTGTTTGTTTTGGTTAATCAGTTCTTAATAAAAACAGTAAACATAAAACACAGACAGCCAGGGATTCGGCGGAGTTTCCTTTTGGACTAGGTAACATCAAACATGGTTAAAAAAAACATTATTTTACCTCTTGGTTTTGTAAAAAAAAATGTTCTTGCTTCATGATCCCTAGAAAGGTCAAATAGCAAATTCTGTCATCTATATTTTCTTTGAAATGTGGGAAATCAAATAGTTGGTTTAGGCAAATTACAGCATTTTGGAGGAAACTCCAGGTTACAATTTGTTTTTTTATTTTTACATTCCAGGGATCGTGGGTCAAGCACAATTTAAAAAAATAAAAGAGGTATTTAATGTCTCTTTAAAATTTTCAAGCTTGCAGAATCTTCCCTATAATGTCATTTTAGGTTTATGGGAGTAAGGAGTTACAACATGGATTGGAAATTCCCTTCTCCTGAATGTTGATTTTATTTTATTTTTTCATTTCACTGCATTTGGTATTAGAGATTGTCACCGGTACATTTTTTTTATGTTAATAAAGAGTTCAGACTGGCATCATTGTGCCTGAATCGTGCCAAAACCTGACTTATTCCACCCTTCAAAATAATAGGAAGTCATATTTTTTTTTTTAATAGGAGTTTTGGAAATATGTATTTTAATATAAGAATTGTATTTGTTATTTGATATTTGTTTTTATATAATTGTCTGCATTCACCTACAGAGCTTATATTTGATATTTGTTGGGGGGAATTTAAAGGGATAGTAAACTCCAAAATGATCTTTTATGATTCAAATAGAACATACAATTTTAAACAATTTTCAAATTTAATTCTATTATCAAATGTTATCCATTGCTGAAGGGACAGCATTGCACTACTGACAGGAAGCTGAAAATATCTATTTAGCCAATCACAAGAGACAAATGTGTGCAGGCACCAATTAGCAGCAGCTCCCACTAGTGTATAATATGTGCGTATTAATTTTTTAACAAGGGATACTAAGAGAACGAAGCACATTTGAAAATAGAAATGAATTTAAAAGTGTCTTAAAATGACATGCTCTATCTGAATCATGCAAGTTTAATTTTGACTTTCCTATCCCTTTAAGAAAAAAGTTTCCCTATTATAGTATTACAAAACCTCTTTCGGTGCAGAAAGTTTAAAATTGTGTCACTTTAAAAATAAATAATAACTGCTACATCCAGCAAAATGGTATTTGAATTCTACAGGAACTGTCAATATTTTTCTAAAATTATAGTACTTCAATTTCAGGATTAGTCTTTATCATTTTATGTATATTTTCATTGTAATGGTATATTTACATTCTATTACTACTGTATACACAGTGATCTAAGTTAAGTAGAAAATTGAATAACTTGTGATATCCAGATTGCTACAATTCCTATTAAGGTGTGAGAGCTATTTCCAGGGGCTTATTTAGACCAAAATAAATTTGGGGTGAAAAAGGTAAACAAAATTTATTATCAAAGTTGCATGTGATAGTTTGCTACATTTAGTGTTTGAGATTTAGTGGAGCTACAATATTACATGGAGATGCCCCTTAGAACCACACTGGGTACTTTTCAGTTCACATTCTATTAAATTATGTCCCTTGTATAATATATAATTGGCTGAGAACACACTGGTTTTCTTATGACAAAATCTTTTAGGGCAATCTGCATTATTTTTTGTTTGTTTTTTTTTTTGTTTTTTTTTTAAATAATGTATTATACCACTAAAATATAGCTATCTGCACATACTTATGCCTGTACTAAAGTCTCTTAAAGGGACACTGAACCCAAATTTCTTTTTTTTCATGATTCAGATAGAGCATGCAATTGTAAGCAACATTCTAATTTACTACTATTATTAAATTTTCTTTGTTCTCATGCTATCTTTATTTGAAAAAGAAGGCATCTAAGCTAAGGAGCCAGACAATTTTTGGTTCAGACCCTGGACAGCACTTGTTTATTGGTGGGCGAATTTATCCACCAACCAGCCAGAACAATCCAGGTTGTTCACCAAAAATAGGCCGGCATCTAAATTTATATTATTGCTTTTCAAATAAAGATACCAAGAGAATGAAGAATATTTGATAATAGGAGTAAATTAGAAAGTTGATTACAATTACCTGCTCTATCTGAATTACAAAAGAGAAAAAATGGGTTCAGTGTCCCTTTAAGGAACAAAGTTTTTAGCAAGCAGTGTTAGAAGCAACTAAGGAGAACGCAAATCCTGAAGGTGCCTTGATGGTGTAATTGTGCTTATCACTTCCTTTAGATGTTTGTAGCATGTGCTACTTCTTGATCTTAAAAAAATTATAAGCTATCTTGTTTGTTTGTTTATACAAGTGGATAATAACTTGCAGATTTATTACCCAGTCTGCTCTGGGGTAGTTGGCAGTACCAGGTAGTTTGTTCCTACTATCCAGGTATCCAGGTCATGGAGATTGCACTTAGTTTATTCCAATATAGCTGCGCATGTTATAAGAAGTGTATCTAGTTTAGTGTGAGAGTGCTATCCAGGTGATTATATATGCACCTACTCTAGTCTGTGAGTTCATTCCATGTCCATGATTTCTTATGGCTTAGTTATAAGAAAAGGAATGTGTGTGTGTGTTCAGAGCACATCAAAGTGGGCTAGGTGTCGATGGAGGTGAGTGATATATTAAAAACAGGTTTAATTACAAACTTCCCTATTTAACATACGGAATTTAAAGTAGCATAAATATGCAAACATACAATAAGGCAATTAAGTTAAAATTGCAATTAAATTAAAAGTGTAGATCCACAATAGAAAGGGTTTACAAGATTCACTTTAAAACTGTTACAAAAAAGAGGTAGTGCGGTGTAGGCACCCCTAAAAAATAATAATAAGTGGTTCCAGATAAAGATTCTGGTATTGATGCCTTAAGGTGTGGCTGGAGGTACCTCCTGTGTGTGCCAATCGTGGAAAAATTGGAACAATGGGAAAAGATAAACCAATGTGAAAAATGTAGCAAATAGCAAAAAATATATCAATGTGAATTGATATGGTGTTCACCAAAAGTTGATATGAAATAGTAAAAGTGTGGCAAAAAATAGTAACATTTTGGCGAATAATTATATGTTAAAAAATAATAATGGTAGTTGAAAAAATGCAGTGAAAAAATGCAGTAAAAAAAGAAATAACACTTGAGTCTTGATAAAGGCCTTGAGGAGGCCAAAACGCGTTGACTACAGCTGGTAAGCATTATTTCACTTCAGCACACGTTTTTGTACTATCTACACTATCGATCCTTTACCCTTTTAGGTCACTGATAATTTAAAGATTAAAAGGCCAACAGGATCCAGGCTCCAGGTCCAAGGGTTCTCACCACCAGGAAACAGGAGACTCTCAGTCTGCCCGCTGGGAGACAACCAAGATCCATCGAGTGGATTCTCACCACCAGGATTGAAAAGGACTCTTACCACTAGGAATTAAGGTCGCTTTTTAACTAACTGTTTTAAACATTAACTGACTTCCAAAAAAGTCTACATAGCAATATTTGCCCTCCTAGACTGAGTGCCACACACCAGTCCCTTGGATTACAAACCACAATTTCAATTTGTGTTATTTCTTTTTTTCACTGCATTTTTCACTGCATTTTTTCATCTACCATTATTATTTTTTAACAATGTTACTATTTTTTGCCACACTTTTACTATTTCATATTAACTTTTGGTGAACACCATATCAATTCACATTGATATATTTTTTGCTATTTGCTACATTTTCACTTTGGTTTATCTGTTCACATCTTTCCAATTTTTCCATGATTGGCACACACAGGAGGTACCTCCAGCCACACCTTAAGGCATCAATACCAGAATCTTTATCTGGAACTACTTATTATTATTTTTTAGGGGTGCCTACACCGCACTACCTCTTTTTTGTAACAGTTTTAAAGTGAAATATATTTTTAAAGTGATTTCATCATTTTACCACTACACACCAGCATTGTTCTCCAGCCTATTAATTGGACTTTCATCCTCGCCATTGATTTTATACATTTGTTACACATTGATTTTATACATTGTGAATATTGTAAATCCTTTCTGTTGTTGATCTACACTTTTAATTGCAATTTTAACTTAATTGCCTTATTGTATCTTTGCATATTTATGCTACTTTAAATTCTGTATGTTAAATAGGGAAGTTTGTAATTAAACCTGTTTTTAATATATCACTCGCCTCCATCGAAACCTAGCCCACTTTGAGGCGCTCTGAACACACACACTTTCCCCCTTCAGGCTAGCTAGTTAGCCTTTGTTCAGAGCCACGGGTGCACATCATCTCTGGCGCTATATCCACAACAACACTTAGTTATAAGAAAACTCATAATTAGAATCAGTTCTTATATTGCAACAGATTTGGTTTTTCATCTATTCCAAACTCATTACTATCCAACAGCTGAAAATTTAACATTCTCTAAAATTGCACATCATAATTTAACAATGAAAAAATATTAAACTGAATTTTAAATTGTCAAATTCAATAGACAGTGAACATCCTGGATACACAGATAAGCCTCTGCCGGTCATATAAATTCACCTATCTTCTCGCTGCACTACCGAACACTAGATTAAACACTTGTCATTCTAATTACTTACTGAACTTGAATATTCTCATTACATAGCTATTTTTAGCACGTAAGAAGTAATGTTTAAACACGTAGAAATTAAAGGACAAACTTAAGTTGGTTTGTAGCCTTAGGAAAGCTGTTATTTAAGTGCCATTTCTTATTTTATATTTTTGAAATTGTTGGATAGCAAATATTACAATGCTTACTTATAAAATAGGACAAATGTCATTTATTTGCCTAATCTGTAATAAAATAATCCTAAATATGTAAAATTGCCCCTGCCCGGTTGTCGCAAAAAATAAATAAAAATATATATATAAACTATTATGTGAGTGTAAAATGTTTTCAACTTTAAAGGGACAATGCTAGATACAATGATGCATTCAAAGAAAAGATTAGTCTGAGAATAATAAGTAGATGTATTTTTTAAAGTTTAATTAGCTGTTTAAATATTTACAAAATAAGTGTAAAGTTTTAGTGTCTATAAAGCAATGGGAGCTACCATGTTGTAACTTAGGTTACTTCTCAGCTGTTGTCAATTAGGTACAATTATAAATAAGTCACTACAGTGTGCAGCCAATGACTGTGTGGAATATAACAGTCTTCTGCACTTCCATTTCTAACAGGAACGGAAAAGCTCACAGTTTCAGAATGGAATTACAAGAAAAGGGCACAAAATAAATAATGAAAGTATATTGCAGACTTTATATATATATATATATATATATATATATATATATATATATATATATATATATATGTATATACTATTTATCATTTTATATTACCCTCTCAAAGTGTTTAATGTTCCTTTAACACTACTCTAAAAATAAAAGTAATAAACTGTTGTTGAAAAAAAACAACTAATTTTTAAAACTTTATTTTTTGGACAACATGTTTATTTAACAGGATATTAATTTTTTCCCTTGTGTCAGTTAAAAAAAAACGTATTTTCAAATGTATTACATAATTTTTAACAAGGTTTTCTTTGTCTAACAAATACATATTTTTATTTTTTATTGTCTAAAGGCATGACCCTTTTAACCAAGATTTGTTTGAGCTAGGAAGCAATTACTTCTCTAAGATCAATTGTGCATAAACATGACTTTAATGTTAGTTTCTATATTGGTTTAAGCAGTGATAAAAAAGTGAGTTTAATGTTCCTTTAACCTCTTAAGGACATATGACGGAATTTTTCCGTCATAAAACAATTGAGCAAACTGAAAGCTGTGTCCTTAAAGGGTTAAAGGGACATAAAACAAGTTGGGATAGAGACAAAATATAATAATATGTACTTTAATTACTTAACCTGCAAATTTATACTGCAGTGCCTCACCATTAACCCTTTTTTTTTAAGTTTCAGAATTGTAAAGCTCTAACTCCCCCCACACATTTCTTTCTATGGCTGTATCTATATCTTTTGTTGCTTTGGTAAAATGCAAACATGCACAGTGATTATCTGCTGGAGCATGTCTAGAAGCTGTGAACTCAGTTGAAATCTTTTAGGATATGCACATATCTCAACATGTTTTATGGCACTTTAAGCTTATTTGTTTACTTGCTTTTTTAATAGTATTACAAAGATAAAATAGAAAAAAAATTCTTAAAAAAAAATAAAAAAAAAACAAAATATGAGAACAATTATTGTTCCTAAAATTTTTGAAAGTCCTATATAAACTCCAGTAGGTTTTCTTTTATATAACAGCTATATATAGTTTTTGCATATACATTATATTCAACCTTTTAACATTAAATGCCTTATTTACATTAATACTTAGTAATTTTGCAAATAGCCAGTAGAAATTACTACAACATCTCTTTCCACTTGGCAGTAATACAAGCTAAAGTTATTACCTCACTTATTGATCCTACCTCTATTATCAGTTAACTTATTACAATCATTTTTATTTCTTACATGAGCAAGAAATGTATAGTACCTTTTGCTTAATAAATGATTATAACCCTTAGTCTAGTGCATTCCACATTAGAGAAAAAAATATATTTTCTAGATATTTAAAAGTGATTTGCATATGTGTAAAGTAAATTAACTACTTCTTTAGTTTGTCTGTATGAGCAATGATAAGGTAAAATGTGTAATGTGACAAACATCTAAAAGGCTGAAAACCTAAAGTTACAAGAGTAAGGCTGAGATCTTAAAATGCTTATTTCTTATGTTTTGTTTTTTTTTTTTACTTTTGTGCAGGTATATGCAATTTATAAATTACATTTGGTAAATTAAAATGTGTGAGTTTAATCCATTTGAAAATATTATTAGCATTTTTTCTGAATAATTATGCTTAAACGTTTATGATTTTTGTATATACAGTACATTCTGTGAAAATCTTTTCAACTGGAACAGAAATGCTTCAGAAATAAAAAAATATATAATTTTGTTTTGTTTTATGGTTATCATAAATGTGTGTGTGTGTGTGTGTATATATATATATATATATATATATATATATATACACACATTCATTAGGGGTTACATATTTTTAAAATTCATATGCACCCTTTCCAGTTGTTTTTTTCCCCCCACATTATTTGGTTTATTTAGATTGTTTTTATTGTGTTGAAATGTTGAACTATAACAATTTACAACTTTTAGGATTCAAATGTATGTGTGTGCATTAAGTTATTTAATGATTCAGCAATTGAAAATTTCTGAGTTAAAAAATGTTTTAGAAAACATTTTTTGGTTTATTTTTTTATTTTGAAATTATTTTTATGCTCATCTTATGTATTTAATGGGTTTTTTTCAGCAATATTGTAAACAAACAATTCCTGATTTGTAATAAAGTAAAACAAAGCTATTCTCTGGAAAACACTACATCTATCTGGAGTATAATATAATATCAGTTTTCCTGCTTAAAAAAGGTCAGCAACACTATTGCAATACATACATTTATACACAATGAAAATAAATTAAAAACCTGAATCATGGAATTATGAAATATTGGATCTTTTTCATGTTATTTCTCAACCTTTGTACAAAAAATATATAGCAGTGATTTGTCAAACTTTATTATATATTTGAGATGCCTAGCCTTTAATCCCTTTATCTTTGGAAGGTATTTAGGGCAGAAATATTTGCAATTATTTGATTGAATGACTGCAAAGTGAATGTTCATAGTGTATTATAACTTGTAAATATGGTACAATGAATAGCACATAAAAAAATGAATGTATGTTTTGATACAAAGTGAATTGTAAATATAATCCAGAATTATGTTTATTATATGCATATTAGCTAAAGTATATTTTACAGTTTAAAATCTAATTGTTCTTGTTCAGTGGATGATTATGTGACTTATCCTACTATTTTATTCCTAAATGTCTGACCTGCTTTTTATATGTAAAATAGTTTGGATTGCTCTATTATCTTGCAGTTAGCTTTCAGAAACACTGTGAGTCCTACCTACCTATACATATGAAGGTTTTATTTTTGTGATTTATTGGAATTTATTAACATGTTATTGCTGTGAAATTTCACTAATCCATTTGCTCCCAAAGTAAATTCAAATTACATTTTGTATTCTTTTTATATAAATATATTATTTATTTAGTTGGAAAATGTAAAATAAGTAGATAGTGGAATTGTTGCTTCACTTTTTTCTTATTTTTTCGTTTGTTCCAAATCCATCTTCATATTACAGTATGTTTTTCTTCTGTGATTTCCACTGCTGAACACAAGCAATAAACATGAAATTGATATTAATATGTTATGTCTTTTTTATGCTGGAAATAAGAGTCATAGATTAATCATTATTGACTGTGCATCTTTTTAAAATAATCAATAATAAATGTTATCTTTTATATGATAAAATGCAAAGCGAAGAGAAAAGAGCAACATCCAAGTGTCCTTGTTATAAAACTTAACGTTTATTAAGATAATAGATTATAAGTCCACACACTTCATAAAATCGTATAATATACAGACAGCCGTGCAGGTAAAACTTACGCGTTTCAGCTAAAGAGGCGTAGTCATAGCTTAAAGGGACACTGAACCCACATTTTTTCTTTCATGATTCAGATAGAGCATGACATTTTAATCAACTTTCTAATTTATTCCTATTATCAATTTTTCTTCATTCTCTTGCTATCTTTATTTTAAAAGCAGGAATGTAAATCTTAACAACCAGCCCATTTTAGGTTCAGCACCATGGATAGCGCTCTCTTATTAGAGGCTAACATTTACCTACCAATAAGCAAGCATAACCCAGGTTCTCAACCAAAAATGGGCCGGCTCCTATGCATCACATTCCTGCTTTTTAAATAAAGATAGCAAGAGAACAAAGAAAATTTGATAATAGGAGTAAATTAGAAAGTTGCTTAAAATTGCATGCTCTATCTGAATCATGAAAGAAAAAATTGGGTTTAGTGTCCCTTTAATGAGAAAGATAAGGAACACAATATTTAAAACCCTTACTGCACATCTATTGGTTAAAAAAACTTTACACAGCTGAAAGTACTAATGGATTAATGTTAGTGAGAGGTGTATGTCATCAATCAGGATAGTAGAAAACTTTCATCATAGCAACTTGCTCAAGATATAATTATAATTTGTATCCGGAACCTTTTGAGTAAAGCACTAAGAGACATATATATGAATGAAAACAAAGGTATTATGATATAAAACATCAAGTGAAAGTAAATGTATACATAGCTATCACATCATGGTTAACTATACTTTCATTATATCGATTCGAAGAGGAATTATACTAACATGGTACAATCAGCATACATTAATATGGTCACCCATTCAATACATTAGTAATAGAGATGAAAATTGCAATTTAAATTTAAAACTACATCAATAGATAAATATACTTTTATATGATTTCATAAAAACTATAGAAATTATAAAACAATTAAAAAGTATTATAATTTAATTAACTGTTGAACACTTATAATATCAAAAATAATTTATATGCTATTAGAATTTGTCTGTGAGTACAGTCTTGATTTTGAATAATCCATCTCATTACATATAACATTGGGCTATATTACAAAAATAGGGTGCAGGAAGGCCGCACGCCAAAAATAGAAAAACCTTTATTAAACATTAAACTTCTAATAAACAAGGAAATTGGATACTATGTCCCCAAAGTTGATAATTTAATATGAAGACAAGCACCCTTGGCTGTAGCTGATTGACCTCATGATTTATGGTTTATGGGATAAAGGTGTGTTTTTCACATAGGTGTATTAGCTTGATAAAGGGGCAGGTGCCCCAAAAGTGCTGCCTTCCTGAACTTATATTTGGATACATTTTGGGAACAAGAGGGGATGATCCAGAAGGCAAACCACCATATGGTGGATATATATGATATGGATGGAGTGTTACATTGAGTGCTGGTCTAACAAACTTTTAAAATTGGGCTAGATTATGAGTGGAGAGCTTGTCATCGCTCCCGATCATGCATTAACTTGGCTAGAAGTAAGCTTTTTGTGTGCGTTGGGTAGTGCACGTGTTAGAAGGTTGTTTAAAATTGTATGCCCTGTCTGAATCATGAAAGAAAATTCCTGGGTTTCATGTCCTTTTCAGTCATTTTCAAGTCAGTTACAATTCAGTTCTTTGTAGATAACCGACGTGCGAAGTAGACCTGAACTAAATTGTCTGCATAATTTAGTTGTAAATGAGGATTTTAAAACTGACTTGCATTTTGAGAATATTTCTTTTAAAATGTTTCTTTATGTTGCCTATATCAGCCATTTAGGCATTTTCAGTCAGTGGAATTGTACACCTCTGGGAATAGTCCCCATACTGTTATGTTATTAAAGGGACACTCAAGTCAAAATGAAACTTTCATGATTCAGATAGAGCATGCAACTTTAAACAACTTTTCAATTTACTTCCATTAACAAAATGTGCACAGTATCTTTATATTTACACTTTTTAAATCAGCAGCTCCTACTGAGCATGTGCAAGAATTCACAGCTTATACGTATATGCATTTGTGATTGACTGATGGTTGTCACATGATGCAGTAGAAGTGAAAATAGACATTACTTTGTAATTTGTCAGAAAAAAAAATATTGCTCATTTGAAATTCAGACTACGGCATCTACTTATCAAGCCGTCGACTTTCATACATTCGACGGCACCAATACGCTTGTCTAACATCGCTGCCGCGTACCTGAATACGTTCTCCAAAGTTACCAAAAATGCTGTCAAAAAGCCGCGCACCAAGTACGGTGTGATGAGCAGCGGACTGTTGTTAACTAACAGTCATAGATCTCGCTGCTCTTCGGCTTTTTTTCAGCTTTATTGGTACCCTGTCACTAAACACCCACACTATACTATACTGTTTGTCCCCTATACCGCCACTCCCGGACCCCGCTGCACCTAAATAAAGTTATTAACCCCTAATCTGCCACTCCCGGAGCCCACCGCAACTCTAATAAATGTATTAACCCCTAAACCGCCACTCCCGGATCCCACCACCACCTACATTATACATATTAACCCCTAATCTGCCACCCCCTATACAGCCCCACCTACATAAAGTTATTAACCCCTATCCTGCTGCTCCCGGACCCCGCCAGAACTAAATAAAGTGTTTAACCCCTAAACCGCTGATCCCGGAGCCCACCGCCACCTACATTATATTTATTAACCCCTAATCTGCCCCCCTACACCACCACAACCTACATTATATTTATTAACCCCTAATCTGCCCCCCTATACCGCCGCCACTATATTAAACGTATTAACCCCTAAACCTAAGTCTAACCCTAACCCTAACACCCCCTAACTTAAATATAATTTAAATAAATCGAAATAAATTATTCCTATTTAAAACTAAATACTTACCTATAAAATAAACCCTAAGATAGCTACAAAATAACTAGTAGTTACATTGTAGCTATCTTAGGATTTATTTTTATTTTACAGGCAACTTTGTATTTATTTTAACTAGGTACAATAGTTATTAAATAGTTATTAACTATTTAATAACTACCTAGTTAAAATAAATACAAAAGTACCTGTAAAATAAAACCTAACCTAGGTTACAATTACACCTAACACTACACTATAATTAAATAAATTAACTAAATTAAATACAATTAAATAAATAAAATTAAATAAAATTATCTAAAGTACAAAAAAGCAAACAAACACTAAACTACAGAAAATAATAAAATAATCACAAGATTTTTAAACTAATTACACCTAATCTAATCCCCCTAACAAAATAAAAAAGCCCCCCAAAATAAAAAAAAGCCCTAGCCTACACTAAATTACAAATAGCCCTTAAAAGGGCTTTTTGCGGGGCATTGCGGGGCAAAGTACAATACCCCTCCAACATTAAAACCCAACCCTACTCTAAAACCCACCCAATCCCCCCTTAAAAAAAACTAACACTAACCCCTTGAAGATCACCCTACCTTGAGATGTCTTCACCCAACCGGGCCGAAGTCCTCCACGAAGCCGAAGTCTTCATCCAAGCCGGGGCAAAGTGGTCCTCCAGATGGGCAGAAGTCTTCATCCAGGCGGCATCTTCTATCTTCATCCATCCGGCGCGGAGTGGGTCCATCTTTAAGACATCCGACGCGGAGCATTCTTCCTGGCTGATGACTAACTGATGAATGAAGGTTCCTTTAAATGACGTCATCCAAGATGGTGTCCCTTCAATTCCGATTGGCAGATAGAATTCTATCAGCCAATCGGAATTAAGGTAGGAAAAATCCTATTGGTGCAATCAGCCAATAGGATTGAAGTTCAATCCAACCAATAGGATTTTTACTACCTTAATTCCGATTGGCTGATAGAATTCTATCAGCCAATTGGAATTGAAGGGACGCCATCTTGGATGACGTCATTTAAAGGAACCTTCATTCGTCGATTAGTCGTGGGCCAGGAAGGATGCTCCGCGTCGGATGTCTTGAAGATGGACCCGCTCCGTGCCGGATGGATGAAGATAGAAGATGCCGCCTGGATGAAGACTTCTGCGTGTCTGGAGGACCACTTCGCCCCGGCTTGGATGAAGACTTCTGCCCCTCTGGAGGACCACTTCACCCCGGGTTGGATGAAGACTTCTGCCCATCTGGAGGACCATTTCACCCGGCTTCGTGGAGGACTTCGGCCCGGTTGGGTGAACACGTCTCAAGGTAGGGTGATCTTCAAGGGGTTAGTGTTAGGTTTTATTAAGGTGGGATTGGGTGGGTTTTAGAGTAGGGTTGGGTGTGTGGGTGGTGGGTTTTAATGTTGGGGGGGTATTGTACTTTTTTCAGGTAAAAGAGCTGATTACTTTGGGGCAATGCCCCGCAAAAAGCCCTTTTAAGGGCTATTTGTAATTTAGTGTAGGGTAGGGCTTTTTTATTTTAGGGGGCTTTTTTTATTTTGTTAGGGGGATTATATTAGGTGTAATTAGTTTAAAAAAACTTTTAATTATTTTATTATTTTCTGTAATTTAGTGTTTGTTTTTTTTGTACTTTAGAGAATTTTATTTAATTGTAGTTAATGTAGGTAATTAATTTAATTATAGTTTAGTGTTAGGTGTAATTGTAACTTAGGTTAGGTTTTATTTTACAGGTACTTTTGTATTTATTTTAACTAGGAAGTTATTAAATAGTTAATAACTATTTAATAACTATTGTACCTAGTTAAAATAAATACAAAGTTGCCTGTAAAATAAAAGTAAATCCTAAGATAGCTACAATGTAACTATTAGTTATATTGTAACTATCTTAGGGTTTATTTTACAGGTAAGTATTTAGTTTTAAATAGGAATTATTTATTTCGATTTATTTAAATTATATTTGAATTAGGGGGTGTTAGGGTTAGTGTTAGACTTAGGTTTAGGGGTTAATACATTTAATATAGTGGCGGCGGTGTAGGGGGGGAAGATTAGGGGTTAATAAATATAATGTAGGTGGCGGCGTTGTAGGGGGGGCAGATTAGGGGTTAATAAATATAATGTAGGTGGCGGTGGGCTCCGGGAGTGGCGGTTTAGGGGTTAAACACTTTATTTAGTTGCAGCAGGGTCTGGGGCGGCGGTTTAGGGGTTATTAAGTAGGTGGCGGCAGTGTAGGGGGGGCAGATTAGGGGTGTTTAGACTCGGGGTACATGTTAGGGTGTTGGGTGTAAACATTACCATAGGAATCAATGGGATATTGGGCAGCAGTGAACATGAGATCTCGCTGCTTTCCGACTCCCGTTGATTCCTATGGCATCCGCCGCCTCCAGGGCGGCGGATTGAAAACCAGGTACGCTGGGCCGGAAAAGTGCCCAGCGTACCTGCTAGTTATTTGATAACTAGCAAAAGTAGTCGGATAGTGCCGAACTTGCGTTCGTAACATCTGTAGTGACGTAAGCATCGATCTGTGTCGGACTGAGTCCGGCGGATCGTATGTTACGTCACTAAATTCTACTTTTGATGGTCTGTAGGGTTTGATAACTAAGGCGAATCAGGCTCGCCACAAATACGCTGCAGAATTCCTGCGTATTTGCGGTTGACAGGTTGATAAATACATGTCTAAGTCCTATTGCATTATCTTTTTATCATACATTTGTTGATTATGCAAATCTATTGTATTTATTGATCCTTTAAGGATTAGCTTCAATATACTATTTGGCTTGCGTAACAAACTATATGGTCCAAGAAATGTTTTAGAGAATCTTTTAAAGAGGGTAGATTACATTAAGCATATGAATGTTTTCCTGTTTTTGTGCAGACAAAATCATCATCTGATCATTAATCATTTTGAAGATTTACTGCTTCCAATAAAAGCACACAACTTTTTATCAAGACATTCAGGGCCCGATTTTTTAAACATTGCCAGATCAGACAGTTTTTCATGTCGATCCTCACAGTGTCTGCCCTCATGGAATTATCTTTAAAAAGGGGCAATGCCTGCGAGTGGCAAGATGTCTCCTATAGAAAGTAATGGAGCTCACTGCAAAAAAACAAACTTTACTGGGTAGAGAGAAGTTAGTAGTGAGCACCACCTGTGTTACTCCTTCCCCAGCTGCCTGTCCATCCAGCACCACCTGTGTTACTCCTGCTCTTACTGTCAGTATATCCAGCACCACCTGTGTTACTCCAGCTCTAACTGCCAGTATAGCCAGCACCTCCAGTGCCACTTCTTCCCCAGTTGCCAGTGCATCCAGTGCCACCTAATCCACTCATTCCCCAGAAGCTAGTGCATCCAGTACCACCTGAGCCACTCATTCCCCAGTTGCCAGTGCATCCAGTACCACCTGAGGCACTCATTCCCCAGTTGTTAGTGCATCCAGTACCACCTGAGGCACTCATTCCCCAGTTGCTAGTGCATCCAGTACCACCTGAGCCACTCATTCCCCAGTTGCCAGTGCATCCAGTACCACCTGAGCCACTCATTCCTCAGATGCCAGTGCATCCAGTACCACCTGAGCCACTCATTCCCCAGTTGCTAGTGCATCCAGTATCACATGAGCCACTCATTCCCTAGTTGCTAGTGCATCCAATACCACCTGAGCCACTCATTTCCTAGATGCCAGTGCATCTAGTACCACCTGAGCCACTCATTCCCCAGTTGCCAGTTCACCCAGTACTACCTGAGCCACTCATTCCCCATATGCCAGTGCATTCAGTACCACCTGAGCCACTCATTCCCCAGTTGCCATTGCATCCAGAACCACCTGAGTCACTCATTCCCCAGATGCCAGTGCATCCAGTACCACCTGAGCCACTCATTCCCCAGCTGCCAGTGCATCCAGTACCACCTGAGCCACTCATTCCCCAGTTGCCAGTGCATCCAGTACCACCTGAGCCACTCATTCCCCAGCTACCAGTGCATCCAGTACCACCTGAGCCACTCATTTCCCGTTTGCAGTGCATCCAGTACTACCTGAGCCACTCATTTCCCAGATGCCAGTGCATTCAGTACCACCTGAGCCACTCATTCCCAAAATGCCAGTGCATCCAGTACCACCTGAGCCACTCATTCTTCAGTTGCCAGTGCATCCAGTACCACCTGAACCACTCATTCCCCAGATGCCAGTGCATCCAGTACCACCTGAGCCACTCATTCCCCAGCTACCAGTGCAACCAGTACCACCTGAGCCACTCATTTCCCAGTTGCCAGTGCATCCAGTACCACCTGAGCCACTCATTTCCTAGATGCCAGTGCATTCAGTACCACCTGAGCCACTCATTCACCAGTTGCCATTGCATCCAGAACCACCTGAGCCACTCATTCCCCAGATGCCAGTGCATCCAGTACCACCTGAGCCACTCATTCCCCATATGCCAGTGCATTCAGTACCACCTGAGCCACTCATTCCCCAGTTGCCATTGCATCCAGAACCACCTGAGCCACTCATTTCCCAGATGCCAGTGCATCCAGTACCACCTGAGCCACTCATTCCCCAGCTGCCAGTGCATCCAGTACAACCTGAGCCACTCATTCCCCAGTTGCCAGTGCATCCAGTACCACCTGAGCCACTCATTCCCCAGCTACCAGTGCATCCAGTACCACCTGAGCCACTCATTTCCCGTTGCCAGTGCATCCAGTACTACCTGAGCCACTCATTTCCCAGATGCCAGTGCATTCAGTACCACCTGAGCCACTCATTCCCCAGATGCCAGTGCATCCAGTACCACCTGAGCCACTCATTCTTCAGTTGCCAGTGCATCCAGTACCACCTGAACCACTCATTCCCCAGATGCCAGTGCATCCAGTACCTCCTGAGCCACTCATTCCCCAGCTACCAGTGCAACCAGTACCACCTGAGCCACTCATTTCCCAGTTGCCAGTGCATCCAGCACCACCTGAGCCACTCATTTCCCAGATGCCAGTGCATTCAGTACCACCTGAGCCACTCATTCCCCAGTTGCCATTGCATCCAGAACCACCTGAGCCACTCATTCCCCAGATGCCAGTGCATCCAATACCACCTGAGCCACTCATTCCTCAGCTGCCAGTGCATCCAGTACCACCTTAGCCACTCATTCCCCAGTTGCCAGTGCATCCAGTACCCCCTGAGCCACTCATTCCCCAGCTACCAGTGCATCCAGTACCACCTGAGCCACTCATTTCCCGTTGCCAGTGCATCCCGTACCACCTGAGCCACTAATTTCCCAGATGCCAGTGCATTCAGTACCACCTGAGCCACTCATTCCCCAGATGCCAGTGCATCCAGTACCACCTGAGCCACTCATTCTTCAGTTGACAGTGCATCCAGTACCACCTGAGCCACTCATTCCCCAGCTACCAGTGCAACCAGTACCACCTGAGCCACTCATTTCCCAGTTGCCAGTGCATCCAGTACCACCTGAGCCACTCATTTCCCAGATGCCAGTGCATTCAGTACCACCTGAGCCACTCATTCCCCAGTTGCCATTGCATCCAGTACCACCTGAGTCATTCATTTCCCAGATGCCAGTGCATCCAATACCACCTGAGCCACTCATTCCCCAGCTGCCAGTGCATCCAGTACCACCTGAGCCACTCATTCCCCAGATGCCAGTGCATTCAGTACCACCTGAGCCACTCTTTCCCCAGTTGCCAGTGCACCCAGTACCAACTGAGCCACTCATTCCCCAGATGCCAGTACATCCTGTACCACCTGAGCCACTTCTTCCCCAGTTGCCAGTGCATCCAGTACCACTTGAGCCACTCATTCCCCAGATGCCATTGTATCCAGTACCACCTGAGCCACTCATTCCCCAGCTGCCAGTGCATCAAACAACACCTGAGCCACTCATTCCCCAGCTGCCAGTGCATCCAGTACCACCTGAGCCACTCATTCCCCAGTTGCTACTGCATCCAGTACCACCTGAGCCACTCATTCCCCAGTTGCCAGTGCATCCAGTACCACTTGAGCCACTCATTCCCCAGATGCCATTGTATCCAGTACCACCTGAGCCACTCATTCCCCAGCTGCCAGTGCATCAAACAACACCTGAGCCACTCATTCCCCAGATGCCAGTGCATCCAGTACCACCTGAGCCACTCATTCCCCAGTTGCTACTGCATCCAGTACCACCTGAGCCACTCATTCCCCAGTTGCCAGTGCATCCAGTACCACCTGAGCCACTCATTCCCCATATGCCAGTGCATTCAGTACCACCTGAGCCACTCATTCCCCAGTTGCCATTGCATCCAGAACCACCTGAGCCACTCATTCCCCAGATGCCAGTGCATCAAACAACACCTGAGCCACTCATTCCCCAGCTGCCAGTGCATCCAGTACCACCTGAGCCACTCATTCCCCAGTTGCTACTGCATCCAGTACCACCTGAGCCACTCATTCCCCAGTTGCCAGTACATCCTGTACCACCTGAGCCACTCATTCCCCAGTTGCCAGTGCATCCAGTACCACTTGAGCCACTCATTCCCCAGATGCCATTGTATCCAGTACCACCTGAGCCACTCATTCCCCAGCTGCCAGTGCATCAAACAACACCTGAGCCA
Organism: Bombina bombina; assembly: GCF_027579735.1. Classification (NCBI taxonomy): domain Eukaryota; kingdom Metazoa; phylum Chordata; class Amphibia; order Anura; family Bombinatoridae; genus Bombina; species Bombina bombina. The sequence goes on from NC_069503.1 coordinate 156,920,602, forward strand.
CTCATTCCCCAGCTGCCAGTGCATCCAGTACCACCTGAGCCACTCATTCCCCAGTTGCTACTGCATCCAGTACCACCTGAGCCACTCATTCCCCAGTTGCCAGTGCATCCAGTACCACCTGAGCCACTCATTCCCCATATGCCAGTGCATTCAGTACCACCTGAGCCACTCATTCCCCAGTTGCCATTGCATCCAGAACCACCTGAGCCACTCATTCCCCAGATGCCAGTGCATCCAGTACCACCTGAGCCACTCATTCCCCAGCTGCCAGTGCATCCAGTACCACCTGAGCCACTCATTCCAAAGTTGCCAGTGCACCCAGTACCACCTGAGCCACTCATTCCCCGGATGTCAGTGCATCCAGTACCACCTGAACCACTCATTCCCCAGTTGCTAGTGCATCCAGTACCACCTTAGCCACTCATTCCCCAGTTGCTAGTGCATTCCTTACCACCTGAGCCACTCATTCCCCAGATGCCATTGTATCCAGTACCACCTGAGCCACTCATTCCCCAGCTGCCAGTGCATCAAACACCACCTGAGCCACTAATTCCCCAGCTGCCAGTGCATCCAGTACCACCTGAGCCACTCATTCCCCAGCTGCCAGTGCATCCAGCACCACCTGTGTACCTCTTGCTCTAACTGCCATTATATCCAGCACCTTCAGTGCCACTCCTTCCACAGCTTCCAGTGCATCCAGCACTACCTGAGCCACTCATTCCCTAGGTACACCATCATATTTGGGCTATTCATCTATTGATATTATTACAGTATGTTTTCAAAAGTTATCAACTTCCCAGGTTGTCCAAGTTAATTATCATCTATCAGTATATTAATGATACACTGTGAGTAAATGACCCATGTTTCCATTAAAGGGACAGTCTACTCCAGAATTTTTTTTAGAAACTTTTAATAGATAGATAATTTTACCTGCGTTATTTCCTTGTATCTAGGCCTTCTCAGACTGCCTCTTATCTTATCAGACATGCATTTTAGCCAATCAGTGCTGACTCTTAAATAACTCCTTCGGAGTGAGTACAATGTTATCTATATGGCACACATGAACTGGCACTGTCTAACTGTGAAAAACAACTAAATATTTTGTTACCAGCCTGGTGTTAGGCAATCCAGCTAGGCACATGACTCTTTACTCTCAGGTCATTCTGTTCTAACTACTACCCTAAAAATTTGCAACAACATGTTTGATGGTCTACTTAGCAACATGATTTTAAAGATTATGTAGCAGCCTGTATGGAAACAACTTTATCCACTAGCCATACAAAGGAAACCTTGAACTTTGCCACATATCTATTTGAGTCTAGGGGTCACAGCAAAATATGGGTGATAGTAGACCAGTTCTACAGAATGGACCACTTTGTTCCTCTATGAAACCACCCCCCAGCTTAGGACCAAGTCACCCTGTTTGTGTTACATGTAATTCCACTACATAGTATGCCTAACCATAAAGTCTTGGGTAGAGGACCACAATTTTTATCCCACTTTTGGTCTGCAGTATGTCATCTTCTGGATATCACATTGTCTCTATTTTCTGGCTACCCTCCTCAGACCAAAGGGCAGAATAAATGCACTCAAATCATATTGGAAGGTTATCTACACTAATACCCTTCTGCTTTACAAGACAGCTGGGTGGATCTACGATTGGCAGAGTTCTCCTTTAATTCAAGATGACATTCATCCCTTCAGACAAAACCTTTTCAATCAGCCCTTAGGTATCATTCTCTAATCTCTTCTCTACTTCTATCCTCTTTGAAAGTACCAACTATTGATCTTGGGTACCCATACTCCTTTTTATTGATGACATACTCGTCGAGTTTTGTCTTGAACCATGAAATAGTATAAGTCGTATTGCACAAAGTAAAAATGGTCTGACTCCAGATAGGGGGCACTTAACAATTGAATGCGGTATGGACATATAACAATATACCTAAGTATAAATATAGGACAAAAATATATCTATATCAACATACCTGTTTATGTATACCAACTTGTGGTTTATAACTACCTATATTAACTCTATACAAACATTGAGAAAATAAGTGCAAAAACAGAAATATGAAGTGAAAAAAAGTCTCTTGATAAGGTTAGCACATGTGTCAGAAGGTCCACCTGATGATACTCAGATGAAACAGATATTTGATAGAAGGCTGCTCTCTCCTCACAAAAAGATGTCAGGAAATCTAGAAGGATATGAAGAACAAGAGAGGCGCATGTGTGTACCAATAACACTAATGACCAGACCCAGATATAGCCCTAATCAGGGTACTCACATTTGTGAGGAGCACTCAGACAGTGCTATTGGATACAGGCTGGATATTTTGCAGCAACCCAGCTCACTGTTCAGTCTTGGATAACCAGAAGATAGGGTCTCGAAAAATCTAGGTAGGCAAATGAAACAGAAGGAACGCCTGTGTGTGCCAGTAGTATAATGTATTAATATATAGATAAAAACCCCTATTCAGGGTATTCACATTTGGGAGAAGCACTCAGACAGTGCTATTAAAATCAGTCTGGGTAGTTGGCAGCAACCCAGCTTACTGGTCACATCGATGAGCCAAAGTTCTGGAACACAGGAACAACAGAACCCTGGTATTGGACTGCAACCACACAAAAAAAGCAGTCTCTGCGGCTAGAGGCTCCCAGTGGGAGTGATTAGTAGAAGGGGCTTTATAAAATGACAGTTCCAAATATGTATGGTAATAATAAAAACAGGTTTAATAAAAAAGGATATAATAAAATACAATGTAACCCTAAGGTGGGATATGCTAGCAGCCCACCTTAGCTTTATGCAATGCATTTCTCAGTGTATCAAAACACTGTTTCATCAGGCAAGACCATGCAGACCATACTAAATTCTAACCTCCAATATTTTTTACAGAAGATCAAGTGTGGCTCTCAACAAGCCATCTTAGACATTATCAATAATCTTTTAAGTTAGGTCCACAGTTTGTAAGATGTTAAGTGTGGTTCATTGCATAAATACATTTTCTCTAGGTCAATGCGTGTTTACCCAGTATCCCATGTATCCCTACTAAAGGCATCTGTTTTAATCTGTTTTAATCAGTTCTCTTGTCCAGTCAAAACATTGCACTGTTTATGTTCACGGAAAGCCAGAGTATGAGTTGTCTAGAATCTTGGACGCTTGTTGACAGGGTAGGCTTGTTGTGCTTGATGCATTGGAAGAGTTATCCTATTATGGACAGATCATAGGTGGCAGAGCAAGATCATAATGCAACAAGTCTAGTGGCTGACTTTCATTGTTGCTTTCCTTTTAAGCATTGTTAACCACCTGGAGGGACTGTGGAGTTATAAAATATATACATTTAGCACAGGTTAGTATTAGTATTTAGGAATGTGGAGTTATACATTTATATATATATATATATATATATATATATATATATATATATATATATTTACATAGTTTTAGTTATTTAGGATTTAGCTAGCAATGAGTTAAGTCTCTTTCAAGGGCATTTACATTTAGAACAGTTGCTCATGTGAATCAAATCAATAATTAGACTTGTAGTTAGAAAAGTTTGTTAAAATTTTCTATTATGACATGCCATCGAACTACGCATTAGTAAAGTTTTAATATAATTATCTATACATCATGCAAATTGGTGAAAACCTTATGAGGAAACTAAGGCATAGCTTTAGGGGCCGAATTATCAAGCTCTGAATGGAGCTTGATGCCCCTGTTTCTGTGCGAAACTTTAGGCTTGCCGGAAACAGCAGTTATGATGCAGCGGTCTAAAGACCACTGCTCCATAACTGGTCCGCTGTTTCTGAGGCTGCAGTCTGCAATCCGCCCGATCCTATACGATCGGGCTGATTGACAACCCTGCTAGCGGCCAATTGGCCACGAATCTGCAGGGGGCGGCATTGCACAAGCAGTTCTGGTGAACTGCTTGTGCAATGTTAAATGCCAACAGTGTATGCTGTCGGCATTCAGCGATGTCTGTCGGACATGATACGCTACAGCATATCATGTCGGACAGACATTGATAAATCGGCCCCTTAGCCTTTTCAATTTATGGTATTGAACAAGTTGATTGTGTAAATTTCTAGCTGATGTTGTTACCAGATAGTTGTGAGTATTGTTTAATTTGTTAGGTAACCCAGATTAAATCTTGTCCTTGGTTATTAGGAATAATTGGACATAAAATACCTATAATTAAGGAAATAAGTTTCACTAAACAGTGCTTTATCTCTCTCTCCTTTGAGCGAATCATACATTTGTTAATAATCACTCATCAAGTGACAGTTCTAGATGGGACAAGTGGATATTAGTATCACACACCTATGACAGGAGTTCTTGAAGAGGTGGCAATGTCATGTCATAAATTGTTGCCTATCAATTTGGACTTTTTTGATGCCAGCTTTGTTTACCTGCTTCATATTTGGCCGTTGTGTCTTCTGTTTTTCACCTCAATACTTGTTAGCATCTATTTAATGGTGCAGACCACATGACTGAATGCCCATTTGTTGAATTAGTTATGTGGATGTGCTACAGTACCTCTCTAATACTACTACTACTACTACTAATAATAATAATAATAATAATATTTTTTATTATTATAAAGGAATTAAAGGGATATAAAAAAAAATCCAATTTACTTCTATTATTAAATTCATTACTTTCTCTCTTTCTCTTGATATCCTTTATAGAAACGTAGCTCCATTGCATGAGAACACACTGAGGTAGGCTGTGGAGTGTGCACATGTCTTGAGCATTGCATAGAAGCAGTATAGAATATAAAATAAATGCACAAGGTTATACTGAGGAAAGATAATGTCAAAAACATAGAAAGAAGAATGTAAATGATTTTCATTTTCAATATTGGTTTAACAAAATTATTACAATCTTTCCAAGTCAAAAACATCCAAGCTGATAACTTTCTCAATGGCACCCTGAACTATGAATAATGGCTGCCGATCCACAAACAAACATTTGTGTGCTTTTCAACAAATCATACAAAGAGAACAAAGCAAATTAGATAATAGAAGTAAATAAGAAGGTTGTTTAAAATGATATGCCCTGTCTGATTCATGAAAGAAAATTCCTGGGTTTCATGTCCCTTTCAGTCATTTTCAAGTCAGTTACGATTCAGTTCTTTGTAGATAACCGACGTGCGAAGTAGACCTGAATTTGCATAGTCTGCATAATTTAGTTGTAAATGAGGATTTTAAAACTGACTTGCATTTTGAAGAATATTTCTTTTAAAATATTTCTTTATGTTGCCTATATCAGCTATTTAGGCATTTTCAGTCAGTGGAATTGTACACCTCTGGGAATAGTCCCCATACTGTTATGTTATTAAAGGGACACTCAAGTCAAAATGAAACTTTCATGATTCAGATAGAGCATGCAACTTTAAACAACTTTTCAATTTACTTCCATTAACAAAATGTACACAGTCTTTTTATATTTACACTTTTTGAGTCAGCAGATCCTACTGAGCATGTGCAATAATTCACAGCTTATACGTATATGCATTTGTGATTGGCTGATGGCTATCGCATGGTACGTGTATGCATTTGTGATTGGCTGATGGTTGTCACATGATGCAGTAGGAGTGAAAATAGACATTACTTTGTAATTTGTCAGAAAAAAAAAATACTGTTCATTTGAAATTCAGACTAAGTACTATTGCATTACCTTTTTATCATACATTTGTTGATTATGCAAATCTACTGTATTTACTGATCCTTTAAGGATTAGCTTCAATATACTATTTGGCTAGCATAAACTATATGGTCCAAGAAATGTTTTAGAGAATCTTTCATAGAGGGTAGATTACATTAAGCATATGAATGTTTTCCTGTTTTTGTGTAGACATTTTGAAGATTTACTGCTTCTAATAAAAAGCACACAACTTTTTATCAAGACATTCAGGGCACAATTATTTTCAGTATTGGTTTAACAAATTTATCACAATCTTTCCAAGTCAAAAAAATCCAAGCTGATAACTTTGTCAAGACTTGACCTCCATTTTCCCGCAATGGCACCCTGAACTATGAATAATGGCTGCCGATCCACAAACACTGGAACTCATAAACCAAACAAACAACCGTGCAAATATAAAACTGATGATTTGTGTACATTTTACATTAAATCACAGAGCATCCTCTTCATATGGTCCCCGCCATAAACTTAGGGTTCTCTTTAAGTGACATCATCCAAGATGGCATCCCTTATATTTCGATTGGCTAATAGAATTATATCAGCAATATAAGGGGAAAAATCCTATTGGCTGATTCAATCAGCCAATAGGATTGAGCTTTAATCCTATTGGCTGATCCAATCAGCCAATAGGATTGAGCTCGCATTCTATTGGCTATTCCAATCAGCCAATAGAACGCAAGCTCAATCCTATTGGCTGATTGGATCTGCCAATAGGATTAAAGCTCAATCCTATTGGCTGATTGGATCAGCCAATAGGATTTTTCCCCTTTAATTCCTATTGGCTGATATAATTCTATCAGTCAATCGGAATGTAAGCGACCCCATCTTGGTTGACGTCACTTAAAGGGGACCTTCAGTTTACGTCAGCTACCGTATGAAGAGGATGCTCCGAGCCGGATGTCTTAAAGATGGATCCGCTCCACGCTGGATGGATGAAGATAAAAGATGCCGTTTGGATGAAGTCTTCTGCACGCTTGGATGAAGACTTCTGGCTGCTTGGATGAAGACTTCTGCCGGCTTCGATGAGGACTTCTGCCTGCTTGGATGAGGACTTATGCCCGCTTGGATGATGACTTCGCTGACTGGATGAGGATGGATGTCCGGTCTTTGAAAACTGTAAGCGGATCGTCGGGGGTTTGTGTTACATTTTTTTAAGTGTTTATTGGGTGGGTTTTATTTTTAGCTTAGGGTTTGGGCACTGTAAAAGAGCTAAATGCCCTTTTATGGGCAATGCCCATCCAAATGCCCTTTTCAGGGCAATGGTTAGCTTAGGTTTATTTAGATAGAGTTTTATTTTGGGGGTTTGGTTGTGTGGGTGGTGGGTTTTACGATTGAGGGGGTGTTTGTAATTTTTTTTGCCAGGTAAAAAAGATGTTATCTTTGGGGAAATGCCCCGCAAAAGGTCCTTTTAAGGGCTATTGGCAGTTTAGTGTAGGCTAGGGGTTTTATTATTTTTTTGAGGGGGGCTTTTTATTTTGATAGGGCTATTAGATTAGGAGTAATTTGTTTTTTTTTATAATTTCATTTTTTATTTTGTGTAATTTAGTGTTTATTTTTTTGTAATTTAGATAATCGTATTTGATTAATTGAATTTATTTGATTGTAATGTAAGGCAGGTTAGGTTTTATTTTACAGGTAAATTTGTATTTATTTTAACTAGGTAGCTAGTAAATAGTTAATAACTATTTACTAACTAGTCTACCTAGTTAAAATAAATACAAACTTACCTGTGAAACGAAAATAAAACCTAAGATAGCTACAATATAACTATTAGTTATATTGTAGCTAGCTTAGGTTTTATTTTACAGGTAAGTATGTATTTATTTTTAAATAGGAATTATTTAGGTAATAATTGTAAGGTTTATTTAGATTTATTTTAATTATATTTAAGTTAGGGGGTGTTAGGGTTAGACTTATGCTTAGGGTTACGTTAGGGTTAGGTTTAGGGGTTAATATATTTATGTAGTGATGTGTGAGGCCAGAGGTTTAGGGAGTTAATAGTTTAATTCAGTATATTTCGTTGTGGGGGGCTTGAGGTTTAATGGTTAATAGGTTTATTATAGTGGCGGTGTGGGCGGACCGGCAGATTATGGGTTGATAATATTTAAGTAATGTTTGCGATGTGGGAGGGCAGCAGTTTAGGGGTTAATAGGTTTATTATAGTGGCAACAATGTCGGGCAGCGGCGGAATAGGGGTTAATAATTTTTTTTAGTGGCGGCGATGTCCGGAGCGGCAGATTAGGGGTTAATAATTTTATTATAGCGTTTGCAATGCAGGAGGGCCTCGGTTTAGGGGTTAATAGGTAGTTTATGGGTGTTAGTGTACTTTTTAACAATTTAGTTATGAGTTTTATGTTACAGCTTTGTAACGTAAAGCTCATAACTACTGACTTTAGACAGATCTTGTCGTTATAGGGTGTAACGCTCACTTTTTGGCCTCCCAGGCATACTCGTAATACCGGCGCTATGGGAGTCCCATTGAAAAAGGACTTTTTTAAAAGTGCGGTACTGAAGTTGTGTGACGGATAAAAAGGTGTGCGGTACTGAAGTTGTGTGACGGATAAAAAGGTGTGCGGTACTGAAGTTGTGTGACGGATAAAAAGGTGTGCGGTACTGAAGTTGTGTGACGGATAAAAAGGTGTGCGGTACACCTATACCTACAAGACTTGTAATAGAGGCATTAGGGAAAAAGCAGCATTATGAAGCATAACAATGCTTTTTCATTCATAACGCAAAACTCGTAATCTAGCTGATATTAGCTGTTATTAATAACGGTATTGATTTTGCAAATGGTATTATTTTGCAGATATGTCCTATTCATGATCTATTTTAAATCTAAATACTAATGATTATGATGTATTTAGTATCATTTATTATTTGGCACAAATCTTTCATCATCAAAAAGGGATGTTCTCATTGTTGGAATAGGCTGGGCCTTCTAGCTTTTCTGATCTGAGTATGCACAAATCATTGACTTATATATGTTATCAGTCAGTCTGATTAACATTTATTAATTGCCTTTCAGCTAGATTACAAGTTTTGCGTTTTGGCTTGTAATGCTGAAAATATGGAAATTTCAGCGTTAAAACAGCACCGCGCCTATTACAAGTGTTGTCGGTATAGGTGTACCACACACCTTTTAGCCTGTACTGCAACGTCAATCCCGCACACGTAAAAATTACGTTTTTTCATGGGATTCCCATAGCGCCGTTATTACGAGTTTTGCGGTGAGGCTAAAAAGTTAGCGTAGCAGCCTAAAACGACAAGATCCGTACCGCCATCTAAAGTCAGTAGTTATGAGTTTTACACTATAAATCCGTAACTTAAAACTCATAACTAAACTGCTACAAAGTGCACTAAACACCCATAAACTACCTATTAACCCCTAAACCAAGGCCTTCCCGCATCAAAAACACTATAATAAATTTATTAACCCCTACCCCTAATCTGCCGCTCCCGACATAGCGTCACAATTTTTTTTTATTTACCCCTATTCCACCGCTCCCCAACATTTTCACCACTATACTAAAGTTATTAACCCCTAAACCGCCTCCCTCCCGCATCAAAAACTCTATTTAAATATTATTTTAACCCCTAATCTGCCATCCGCCCACACTGCCGCTATAATAAACCAATTAACCCCTAAACTGCAAGCCCCCTACAACTAAATATACTAAAATAAACTATTAACCCCTAAACCAAAAGCCCCCCACAACAAAATAAACTAATTTAAACTAGTATCCTCTAAACCTAACGACCACCTAACTTTATATTAAATTACAATTTCCCTAGCTTAAATTCAAGTTCAATATACCTGTCAAATTAAAAAAAAAAATTTTTAAACTAACAATTAAACTATTGTAATTATTAAACTAAAATGAAACTAACTACCAATTAAATATAACTAAACTACCAATAAGAAAATCCTACAACTACTCTAAAAATTACAAAAAGTTCAAAAAATAAAAACTAACTAAATTACAAAAAAACCCCCACTAAATTACGAAAAATAACAAACAAATTATCAAAAATAAAAAAGAATTACACCTAATCTAATAGCCCTATCAAAATATAAAAGCCCACCCAAAATAAAAAATAAACCTAGACTACAATAAAAGGGCCTTTTGCGGGGCATTGCCCCAAAGATAACAGCTTTTTCAACTGGCAATAAAAATTACAAACAACCCCCAACCCTTAAAACCCACCACCCACACAACCAAAACCCCCAAATAAAACCTTTTATGGGGCATTGGCTCAAAGATAACAGCTCTTTTACCTGTAAAAAAAAAATACAAACATCCCCCCCTATTAGTCAATAGAATGAGAACTGCTTAAATACTATTGGCTGATTTGAATAGCCAATAGGATTTTAGCAGCCCTAATTCCTATTGGCTGATTTTAATTTTTCAGCCAATAGGAATGCAAGGGACATCATCTTGAATCACGTCCCGTGCATTGAAGATTCAGTGTATGATGGAGACCATATGAAGAGAATGCTCCACGCCGGATGTCTTCAGGATGGACCCTCTCAGCGCCGGCTGGGTGAAGATAGAAGAGGCCGTCTGGATGAATACTTCTTGACGCATGGATGAGGACTTCGCCGGCTGGATGAAGATAGAAGAGGCCGCCTGGATGAAGACTTCTTGTCGCATGGATGAGGACTTCGCCAGCTGGATGGATCCTTCAAGAGGAACTTCAACAACTGTAAGTGGATCGTCTGGGGTCAGTGTTAGGGTTTTTTAAGGGTTTTTTGGGTGGGTTTTTTTTTAGTTTAGGGTCTGGGCAGTAAAAGAGCCAAATGCCCTTTTAAGGGCAATGCCCATACAAATGCCCTTTTCAGGGCAATGGTTAGCTTAGGTTATTTTAGATAGTTTTTTTTATTTGGGGGGTTGGTTGGGTGGTGGGTTTTATGATTGGGGTTGTTTGTATTTTTTTTTACAGGTAAAAGAGCTGATATCTTTGGGGCAATGCCCCACAAAAGGCCCTTTTAAGGGCCATTGGTAGTTTATTGTAGGTTAGTTTTTTTTTATTTTGGGTGGGATTTTTTATTTTGATAGGCCTATTAGATTAGGTGTAATTCTTTTTTATTTATGATAATTTGTTTGTTATTTTGTGTAATATATATTTTTAGGGGGTGTTTTTTTTTAAAGTAAAAGAGCTGTTTATCTCAGGGCAATGCCCTACAAAAGGCCCTTTTAAGGGCCCTTGGTAGTTTGGGGGTGGGGGTTGTATAGTGTTAGGGTGCGTTTGTATTCTTTTTAAAGTAAAAGAGCTGTTTATCTCAGGGCAATGCCCTACAAAAGGCCCTTTTAAGGTTTTTATTATTTTGGGGTGTTTTTTTTAAGGGTATTAGAATAGGATTAATCTTCATTTTTTTGGATAATTTTGTTTTTTGTTTTTTTTGTAATGATAGTTTTTTTTTATATATTTTGCAATTGTAGTTTTTTTATTTTTGGTAATGTTAGGTTTTAGTTTATGGCAGGTTAGGTTTTATTTCACAGGTAAGTTTGTATTTATTTTAACTAGGTAGCTAGTAAATAGTTAATAACTATTTAATAACTATTCTACCTAGTTAAAATAAATACAAACTTACCTGTGAAATAAAAATAAAACCTAAGCTAGCTACACTATAACTATTAGTTATATTGTAGCTAGCTTAGGTTTTATTTCACAGGTAAGTATTAGGGATGGGCGAATGTGTAAATTTTCGAATTTCGAATGTAGAACGAATGTTATTACCGAAATTCGAATTCTAAATCCGATTGTCGATAAGAACGAATATTCTTAAAAATTCAAAAATCGAATGTTATTTACAGTTTTCGAATGTCACTTTCGAATTCGAATGTTTATAATTATATCGAATGTCCACATTCGAAATTTCGAATTTAACATTCTATTTAACAAATACTATTCAGAAGTTCAATAGTTCATGTGGTAGGGCGGGAATCTAGTAAATTGATACATACTAGATACAAATATATCATTTCAAAGGTTTCCATATAGAATATTGCATAATTCGAATATTACATTTAAAGAAAGCATTAGAAATACTATTACAAACATATAAATTCAAATTTTTCAAATTCGAATATAAATTTGAATTTTTCAAATTCGAATATTGCATAATTCAAATATTACATTTAAAAAAAAAGCATTAGAAATACTATTACAATCTAAATTCGAATTTTTCGAATTCGAATACATGTATTGCATAATTCGAATATTACATTTAAAGAAAAAGCATTAGAAATACTATTACAATCTAAATTCAAATTTTTCGAATTCGAATATTGCATAATTCGAATATTGCATTTAAAGAAAAAGCATTAGAAATACTATTACAATCTAAATTCAAATTTTTCAAAAATAATATTTTTGAATGTAATCATAAAATTCGAAACCGAACATTCGAAAATCGAATGTTAGAATGTTATGTAAACATTCGAAATTCGATTCGAACGAACTAATGTGTTAAAATTCGTGCCGTTTTTCGAATGTTGCGAAACATTCGCCCATCCCTAGTAAGTATGCATTTATTTTTAAATAGGAATTATTTAGTTAATAATTGTAAATTTAATTTAGATCTTATTTAATTATGTTAAAGTTAGGGGGGTTAGGGTTAGGTTTAGGGGTTTATATAGTTTCATTTAGCTTGTTGCGATGTGGGGGGCTGGCGGTTTAGGGGTTGATATGTTTATTTAGTTAATAATTGTAAATTTAATTTAGCTATATTTTTATTATGTTAAAGTTAGGGGGTGTTAGGGTTAGGGTTATGTTAGGGTTAGGTTTAGGGGTTAATATAGTTTAATTTAGCTTGTTGCGATGTGGGAGGCTGGCGGTTTAGGGGTTAATAAATGTAGTATAGTGGTGGCGATATCGGGATGCGGCAGATTAGGGGTTAATAATTTTATTTAGGTAGCGGCGATATCGGGAGCGGCGGATTAGGGGTTAATAACTGTAAGGCAGGCTTCGGCAATGTTGAGGGGAAGCGGATTAGGGGTGTTTAGACGTAGGGTTTATGTTAGGGTGTTAGGTTTAAACTGTCTTTTTATTTCCCCATAGACATCAATGGGGTTGCGTTACAGAACTTTTGTTTCCGCAATTGCAGATGTTAGGGTTTTTTTTTGGCTGGCTCTCCCCATCGATGTCTATGGGGAAATCGTGCACGAGCATGTCTCAGCAGCGCTCTGATTGTGTGCGGTATAGAGCTCATACGCAAAGGGCGTATATTTGAAAACTTGTAATAGTAGCGCTATAGGAAATTAAATAACGTAACTTTTGTTGCGTTAGTTAATTTCTCTATAGCGCTCAAAACTCGTAATCTAGCTGATTGTCTGTTGAACTTAATGTATACATTTTGTGGTTGGTATTTATTCCATAACATGGTTGAATAGATTATGATTGCTGATTTAGATATTGTCCATGTATTTTCCAATATCCACTCAGGTATGATACATATTTTTACAAATACAGAAATCGTGCTATTGTTTGCCTTGTGATCACTGCAACATCAACAAAAAAAGGTGTATTAGGAGCCATATAATGGCTGATAAACATGATCAGAAAGAATCGATCATAATGTGTTCCCTTTTACTCCAGTAAATGTAATGAACTACATTTTATTCTTATCTGTGTTCCAAATCAATCAAAGAAAGGCAAAATAATTGCATGAGGTGCTTTTTTTTCAAATAAAATGAGCAGATATGCTGGTGAAAAATATCCAGTAAATTAAAGTCTTAACACGATTCTCTGTTTTACAGAATTTATAGATTTTGAGCAAAGGTCTTGGAAAAAATGAAATTATTTCTGTTGGACAGCATAGCAATTAGCCTTCGAAAGATGAGGGGATTTTATTATAGGTCATGTAAAGTATAAATAGTTTTATGACTTACATACTTCACTGACAAGTAATAATAATAATAAAAAAAATAATATATGGACAATATTTTGTATTTATCATATATACAAATATTAACACTGTGAGGCTTCAGAGCTTGAAATAAATGTTGTTGCTTTTTTAACATAATTGTATGTGCAGAATTAGGGCCAGATTATGAGTGGAGCACTATTTAGCGCTTACTCTAGAGTGCTAATTGTGCTAGAAGTAACCAGCTTACCTCTAGCTCAATTAGAATAGGTATCAATTTAGAAAAAAGGAAAAAAACTTACATACTGCAAAGCCAAACTCATATTCTCATATGTGCTAACCCAAACTCATTCTCATATGTACTCCATCTGTAATCTTGCCCTTAATAAGCACTGTCAGAGACCCACCTTTATCCAGCCCAGAACAACCAACCTGTGACAGTTTAAAAAAAAAGGCACCTCCAGGCAGGAGGTCTATGAATAGTTTACTGGAGATCATTTTCCAGGGCTAAGTATAGTAACATAGTAAATGAGGTTTAAAAAACAGAGGGTCATCGAGTTCAACCTATACAAATCTTAATATACTTACAAAAATGTTCCAGCTGCTGGTGCAACTCCGCCCCCTGCAGATTCGCGGCCAATCGGCCGCTAGCAGGGAGTTTCAGTCAACCCGATCGTACTTGATCGGGTTGAATTGTGGTGATCTCTGTCCTCCTCCTCAGAGCAGGCGGGCAGGTTATGGAGCAGCGGTCTTTAGACCGCTGCTTCATAACTGGTGTTTCTGGTGAGTCTGAAGGCTCGCCAGAAACACGGGCCCTCAAGCTCCATACGGAGTTTGATAAATGGGCCCCTGTATTACAGGTGATGCTGTGTTTAAATTACATCAAATTTGTTTGTGCAAACTAGCTGTAATTTATGCTCCCCATATTTTGCAAAGGGGAAGCATTGAGTATCAATGTGCACTCATATTACAAGTTGTGAATGCTCGAACGCAATAGAAAAAGCTTTCATTATATTGACTGATTGGACTAAGAATTAAAAAATCAGCAAATAGGAATGCAAGGACAACCCTATATTAGGGGGAACCTTGCATTCAAGTTTCAGTGTGTGGCGGTGACCACATGAAGAGGACGTCGGACATAAGATAATAAGAAAAGAAGCATTGGATGGAAGATGGATAATTACGGGTCGGATGGAAGAGGAAAGCCCCAGTGGAGCACCACTATGGATGAAGACTGAAGAGGAGAGTTGCTTTGGATATGCAGCAGCCCACCTAGAATCCAGATTCAAATTTGGTGAGTAGAAACGTTGGGGTTTGGCGTTAGCAAATATTATTAATTTTTTTTAGGATTTCTGAAAGAGCTAAATGACTGATGTCCTTTTCAGAGCTGGTGTTAGGTTAGGGGTCTGCGGCAATTAGTTGTTAGGAGATCAGTAGATATTTTGTGATGGGGTTGTGGCAGTTAGAGGGTTAATAGGTTAGGGGTAGGGGGTAGTTTTCGATGGCAGTTGTGGCAGTTTAGGGGGTTAGTAGTATAGTGTTTATTGAGGTGGACTATGTGGTGGTTTATTAATTAATAGTGTAGCGGAGTAATTTGTAATGGGGATGTGGTGGTTTAGGGTTTAATAGTGTAGGGAGTTTATTTTGGTGGGCTATGTGGAGGTTTAGGGGTTATTAAAGTAGGGGGCTTATTGCAATGGGGGCTAACACACAAGTGTAGGTAATATGTTTTTTAAACATCGCTGCTGCATTGATTGCAAACGCAATATCTTATGGTTATCATTTTGCAGGTGGCGGGTTTTGTGCAAATTTTTTCCTTTCAACTTGTGATATGCGTGCTACCTGACGCGCGCAAAAAGTAAACATCTAGCGAAGTTGATGCTTGAGCGGGAACGGTAATAACTGCTCCAATTGTAATCAAGCCCTTTTTTTTGAGCGTTAAACACATTAGAGCAGGGTTGATAGTCATAAAATTACAAGCTCAAAATGGATAAGAGCCTGTAATTATTTTACTTTTATGGCACTTTATATTAACATGTAGCAGTGAAAAGCTGGTCACCTCTCTCTGCAACCTCAGACAACATTTCTATAACCTGAAGATTATAATAAAACTGTGTTTTTCTTTTTCTTTTTTTTAAAAAAAAAGGCATTTTTGGGCTAGATTATGAGTGGTGCGCTAACAGTTGCACATAGGCTATATTGTTTTTTTTTTGGCTTTTTGTACATGACAGAAATAGCAAATGTATTATGAGTTAAAAGTTAAGGCATTTGCTTGAGAGCAATCAAACGTGCGTCGGGTTGTGAAACTTCACATCTCTGTTTAACTGCTACGCAAGACAAAAAAGTAAAACAAAACACATTAAAAATACACTGAAAAGTAATTTTAGAATCATAATAACCCTGTCTGATAAAAGATATGAAAAATATTATTGCATTAAAATGTTATATAGCTACAGATGTCTAAATATGTATGTGTATCTATATATATATATATATATATATATATACGTTGCTTGGAGTAGCCGTGTTAATCCAGAGATTTAGATATCAAAATAACAAGAGTATTGCATTGAGCAATGATACTTTTTTTATTGGACTAACTATACATTTATAAGTTGACAAGCTTTCGAAAGAGTTCCTTCCTTTGTCTAATTGTCTAATACTACAAGTGCAATTATTATTCAAAATCACTTTATGCACTTATAAGGGGGTGGTTGCACTAAGAAGATTCATCTGTACATGAGTTGCAAAAAGGCAGCAACAAAGAGGAGTGCTAACCCCTCAAAATAGTAAAGAGTAGGAACTGGTGAGAAGTTATATCAAAACAAGATGAATTGAATATCACTATTCAGACTCTCACTTTATTAAACAGAAAAAAAGACACACTGGGCGCGATCAAATATATACGGCGCAGGTTTCGCCGCAAGCGTGGGAACCTGCACTGTCCGTAATTTCACCTCACACATCTGGGTATTACATAAACCCCGCCGGCAGTTCATAAAGTGCCGTAAGTCGGATAAACTAGCGATGTCCAGAAATGAGTGTAACTACAAATTTCTGGAGTCGCCAGTGACTTACGGCACTTTAGAAACTGCCGGCGCCTAAGAAAAGTAAATAAAATAACAAATCTCCCGTAAAAGTCTAACACGCCTCATAAAAAATAAGCTTGATACGTAAAACCCCTATATCCGCAATCCCCCCTCTCATTACTAATATTAAATGTATTAACCCCAGACCGACAACCCCCCACAAAGCAATATGCCTATTTAAACTATTAACTCCTAAATCCGCCAACCCCAGCATCACAAACTACCTCTTAAAACTATTAACCCTTAATCTGCCATTAACCCACAACGCAATAAACCTATTCAAGTATTAACCCCTAAACCGCCATAGCCCACATAGCCTATTAAATGTATTAAGCCCTATTCTGCCACCGCCAACATCGCCGCCACTATAATAAAGTTATTAACCCCTAAACCTAACCCTAACCCTAACTTAAAAATTATTTAAATACATATAAATAAAATTAATATTATTAACTAAATTATTCCTATTTAAAACTAAATACTTACCTATAAAATAAACCCTAAGATACCTACAATATAATTAATAATTACATTGTAGCTATTTTAGGATTTATTTTTATTATACAGGCAACTTTGTATTTATTTTAACTAGGTACAATAGTTATTAAATAGTTATTAACTATTTAATAGCTACCTAGTTAAAATAAAGACAAATTTACCTGTAAAATAAATCCTAACCTAAGTTACAATTACACCTAACACTACACTATCATTAAATTAATTAAATTAATTAACTACAATTACCTAAAATTAAATACAATTAAAAAAAATAACTAAAGTACAAAAAAAAGCAAAACACTAAATTACAGAAAATAAAAAAATATTACAAGAAGTTTAAACTAATTACACCTACTCTAAGCACCCTAATAAAATAAAAAAGCCCCCCAAAATAATACAATTCCCTACCCTATACAAAATTACAAATAGCCCTTAAAAGGGCTTTTTGCGGGGCATTGCCCCAAAGTAATCAGCTCTTTTACCTGTAAAAAAAGAAATACAACCCCCCCAACATTAAAACCCACCACCCACACACCCAACCCTACTCTAAAACCCACCCAATCCCCCCTTTAAAAAACCTAACACTACCCCCTTGAAGATCTCTCTACCTTGAGCCCTCTTCACCCAGCCGGGCACAAGTGGACCTCCAGAGGGGCAGAAGTCTTCATCCGATCCAGCCAGAAGAGGACATCCAGACCGGCAGAAGTCTTCATCCAGGCGGCATCTTCTATCTTCTTCCATCCGGGGCGGAGCGGGTCCATCTTGAAGACATCCGATGCAGAGCATCCTCTTCCATCTGACGACGACTGAAGAATGAAGGTTGCTTTAAATGATGTCATCCAAGATGGCGTCCCTTCAATTCTGATTGGCTGATAGAATTCCATCAGCCAATCGGAATTAAGGTAGGAAAAATCCTATTGGCTGATGCAATCAGCCAATAGGATATAGATCACATTCTATTTGCTGATTGGAACAGCCAATAGAATGCAAGGTCAATCCTATTGGCTGATTGCATCAGCCAATACGATTTTTCCTACCTTAATTCCGATTGGCTGATAGAATTCATTCTTCAGTCGCCGTCTGATGGAAGAGGATGCTCCGCGTCGGATGTCTTCAAGATGGACCCGCTCCGCTCCAGATGGAAGAAGATAGAAGATGCCGCCTGGATGAAGACTTCTGCCGGTCTGGAAGTCCTCTTCTTGCCGGATCGGATGAAGACTTTTGCCCCTCTGGAGGTCCACGTGTGCCCGGCTGGGTGAAGACAGCTCAAGGTATGTAGGTAGGTAGATCTTCAAGGGGCAGTGTTAGGTTTTTTTAAGGGGGGATTGGGTGGGTTTTAGGGTAGGGTTGGGTGTGTGGGTTTTAATGTTGGGGGGTTGTATTTCTACAGGTAAAAGAGCTGATTACTTTGGGGCAATGCCCCTCAAAAAGCCCTTTTAAGGGCTTTTTGTAATTTAGTATAGGGTAGGGAATTTTATTATTTGGGGGGGGCTTTTTATTTTATTAGGGGGCTTAGATTAGGTGTAATTAGTTTAAACTTCTTATATTTTTTTTTATTTTCTGTAATTTAGTGTTTTTTTGTACTTTAGTTTATTTTATTTAATTGTATTTAATTTTAGGTAATTGTAGTTAATTAATTTAATGTATTTAATGATAGTGTAGTGTTAGGTGTAATTGTAACTTAGGTTAGGATTTATTTTACAGGTAAATTTGTCTTTATTTTAACTAGGTAGCTATTAAATAGTTAATAATTATTTAATAACTATTGTACCTAGTTAAAATAAATACAAAGTTTCCTGTAAAATATAAATAAATCCTAAAATAGCTACAATGTAATAATTAATTATATTGTAGCTATCTTAGGGCTTATTTTATAGGTAAGTTTTTTAGTTTTAAATAGCAATAATTTAGTTCATAATAGTAATTTTATTTAGATTTATTTAAATAATTTTTAAGTTAGGGGGTGTTAGGGTTAGGTTTAGGGGTTAATAACTTTATTATAGTGGCAGCATTTAATAGGCTATGTGGGCTATGGCGGTTTAGGGGTTAATACTTGAATAGGTTTATTGCGTTGTGGGTTAATGGCGAATTAAGGGTTAATAGTTTTAAGAGATAGTTTGCGATGTTGGGGTTGGCGGATTTAGGGGTTAATAATTTAATTATTACTTGCGGTGTGGGTTTGATGGCGGATATCAGGGTTAATAGACTTTATTAATTATTGTGGTTGACAGGTTGATAGACATTTCGCATGCGTTAGGTGTTAGTTTATTTTTGCAGGCATTTTCGGGAGTTACGGTGCTCCCATACTCAGCGCAAAGCCTGCTACGGCTGCCTTTTATGGTGAGGTAAAAATGGAGTAAGATTCCTCCATTTTTGCCACATAAGGCCTTGCGCTGGATATTGGATACCGATTTACGACGCGGTCCCATGTTAGCCTATGATAGTAATAATTGTGAGCGACGGGTGAAATATATGCGTGTAACTTGTATGCTACGCCGTATATGTAATACCAAAATAAAAACTGGCGGCGGAGGATTTTGCGGGCGACGCTGCATATGTAATGGAGGCCACTAAGTTTAAAAACACTTAAACTCAGCTGCCATAGAGTTACAGGTGCATAAGATTATATGCTGAGTGATTGAGCACTATGAGTAATACTTAAGGCTATATATTAATGCAATAGGATTCAAATAAGGGCTCTGATGGCATTGTAATAAGATGGCTTCAAATATAAATTAGGTATAATTTCATTCACACATACAAGAGAACAAACACTCAGAACCCCTAATAATCTATCTTCAACTAAACTCCTTCTATAGCGGGAGATATTTAAAAAAATCTTCCCTTAAATTAGGAACGCTGAGAATGATCACAATGCTGTTACCAGAATAAGCAATTGCACACACAGCAAATTAAATAGATTTCAACCACATCTTAACATAATTTGCAGGCAGACAGAGTAAGCAATTAAAATAAGAGAGACAACGCTCTCACTAGCCGGTCCCCTGACACGTGTTTCACTGTCACACTTTCTCAGAGGGGATTAATTAACAGATCATTCCTCCCCATGCTGGTTGGTTGGATGGGAGGGTTTAAACAACATTCAATTTGTTAAGATGAGTGCCAGTCTGCATGTATTGACCAAAGGTGTTAACAAGTATTTGAATCTTTGTTTAATGATTTATATTTGATCAGCTGTGTTGCTGAATAATTTTAGGTACTCAGTCAATTATTAGGTACATTGTGAATATTTTCACTTGCATGCCTGTATCGCAATTGATACCTTTGCATATATAATACAATGTATTTACATCCTAGCAAGATTATTACAAATGAATGTTGTTTTAACCTTCCCATCCAACCAACCAGCACGTTACCCTATCAATGCTCAGTGGAGATGACTTTTTCCTACTTTTCTTATTTATTATTCTCCTTGTCCTGCTGTAGCATAGGATATGTAAAAAAAACTAGCTTGTAAAGGTGTGGCTGTTAGTGCCTTTAAGAATTAGGAGTACTACAGTAATAAATGTGCCACCTCCATAGTAAAGGAAAAACAATTGTGTGTAAGAGAGTTTGTGTTTTAGATAGTGAGAATATGAGAGAGTGAGAAATAGGATGTGTGTGTGTGAGAAAGTGAGAATATATGTGAGAGAAACTGTGTTTTAAAGTGTGTGTCTTATTTGTAATAGTGTGTAAGAAAGAGCTTGTGTGTGAGAGTGTTTGTGTGTATATGTGATTGTGTGTGCATATCTGAGTGTGTGTATATCCCTGGCTATATATGTATGTGTGCAATATTATTCCTGCCTCAGTCAGCTTGCTGCCATGTGAACAAGAATATTCTCTTTTTAGGTATGAGAATAAGTTTAACATATTTATTAATATATACCAGTAATTGTATACAAAGAGTGTTTTATTCTTAATACAGGGAGTGCAGAATTATTAGGCAAATGAGTATTTTGACCACATCATCCTCTTTATGCATGTTGTCTTACTCCAAGCTGTATAGGCTCAAAAGCCTACTACCAATTAAGCATATTAGGTGATGTGCATCTCTGTAATGAGAAGGGGTGTGGTCATCAACACCCTATATCAAGTGTGCATAATTATTAGGCAACTTCCTTTCCTTTGGCAAAATGGGTCAAAAGAAGGACTTGACAGGCTCAGAAAAGTCAAAAATAGTGAGATATCTTGCAGAGGGATGCAGCACTCTTAAAATTGCAAAGCTTCTGAAGCGTGATCATCGAACAATCAAGCGTTTCATTCAAAATAGTCAACAGGGTCGCAAGAAGCGTGTGGAAAAACCAAGGCGCAAAATAACTGCCCATGAACTGAGAAAAGTCAAGCGTGCAGCTGCCAAGATGCCACTTGCCACCAGTTTGGCCATATTTCAGAGCTGCAACATCACTGGAGTGCCCAAAAGCACAAGGTGTGCAATACTCAGAGACATGGCCAAGGTAAGAAAGGCTGAAAGACGACCACCACTGAACAAGACACACAAGCTGAAACGTCAAGACTGGGCCAAGAAATATCTCAAGACTGATTTTTCTAAGGTTTTATGGAATGATGAAATGAGAGTGAGTCTTGATGGGCCAGATGGATGGGCCCGTGGCTGGATTGGTAAAGGGCAGAGAGCCCCAGTCCGACTCAGACGCCAGCAAGGTGGAGGTGGAGTACTGGTTTGGGCTGGTATCATCAAAGATGAGCTTGTGGGGCCTTTTCGGGTTGAGAATGAAGTCAAGCTCAACTCCAAGTCCTACTGCCAGTTTCTGGAAGACACCTTCTTCAAGCAGTGGTACAGGAAGAAGTCTGCATCCTTCAAGAAAAACATGATTTTCATGCAGGACAATGCTCCATCACACGCGTCCAAGTACTCCACAGTGTGGCTGGCAAGAAAGGGTATAAAAGAAGAAAATCTAATGACATGCCCTCCTTGTTCACCTGATCTGAACCCCATTGAGAACCTGTGGTCCATCATCAAATGTGAGATTTACAAGGAGGGAAAACAGTACACTCTCTCTGAACAGTGTCTGGGAGGCTGTGGTTGCTGCTGCACGCAATGTTGATGGTGAACAGATCAAAACACTGACAGAATCCATGGATGGCAGGCTTTTGAGTGTCCTTGCAAAGAAAGGTGGCTATATTGGTCACTGATTTGTTTTTGTTTTGTTTTTGAATGTCAGAAATGTATATTTGTGAATGTTGAGATGTTATATTGGTTTCACCGGTAAAAATAAATAATTGAAATGGGTATATATTTGTTTTTTGTTAAGTTGCCTAATAATTATGCACAGTAATAGTCACCTGCACACACAGATATCCCCCTAAAATAGCTATAACTAAAAACAAACTAAAAACTACTCCCAAAACTATTCAGCTTTGATATTAATGAGTTTTTTGGGTTCATTGAGAACATGGTTGTTGTTCAATAATAAAATTAATCCTCAAAAATACAACTTGCCTAATAATTCTGCACTCCCTGTACAAATGTATGGAGTTGAAAAAGTGGGACCACTAAGAAATGTCATGGGACCACTAGCTCTTGGGCAACTTTTTCAACCCCATATATATGTGTGTGTGTGTATACATATGTATTTATATCTACATATATGTATTTATAGACATATACATATATACACATATAAACACATAAATACATACAGTATGCACACATATATAGACATATAAGTAAGAACATTAAAAGCCCTTTGCAGTCAAGTAGCTGAAAACATGTAAAATTATAATTATGCAATATTCATATTTAATAAAGTGTTTAACTATGTATTTACTGCAAATATTTCACGTTCCAATGTTTCAAGTATTTTTAAATATGTATTCCTATACATACTGTATATATATGTATATATATTTGACCAAAAAATCCTTAGCTATATATAGAAATATGTATTTAACAATAAATAGAACATATTCTTCTATGTGAAGAACATTGGAATGTGAAATATTAATAATATATGTTGAGTTTAGTGCTCTTTAACATACACAGTCAGGTTAGCATGCGAGTATGGGTGTTAATTATTTTCCCGTTTTTTTAATGCTCCATTGAAGTCTATGGGAGAATACATTAAAATGGCTGCAATATTCTAAGTTCTGTTTTCTCATTTTCGCTTTCACTTTAACTTTTTACTTTCAACTCGACGCGTGCAAAAAACCTCCGTCTAGAGATGTTATCATTCGAGCAGGGGTGCTAAATAGCACTCAGATTGTAATCTAACCCTTAGTAAGCATAGTAACTTCTGTCCCAGTTTGCCTTCCTGTATTGTCTATTTATTGTACCCTTTGTGTACAGCTAAGAATGTGATGTAATTATAATAATCATAATCATATTTTTGGTCAGGGAGTAATGTGATTTTTTTTTATGGCCTTTCCAAAATAAATATTCACACACACCATCATACAAACGTGCGCGCACATACACTCACACACTCATGCACACACACACACATCTATCTATTACTGCAATATACATAAACCCCCCCAAACACAGATTTCTTGAAACAATACTTCCCCAAACACAATACTGAGTGCTGAAAGCCAACAGAACAAATGGCAATTGCTAGCTGAATAAAAGAAAGGTTCAGAGCTACCTCTAAACTATAAGCTCCATTGGCAGTCTTTTATTTATTATTAAATACAGACGTATATATATATTTATATATATTTTGTATGTTTTTTTATTTTATTTTTTAATAAGTTTTTATTGAGGTTGTGCGTGTTAT
Organism: Bombina bombina; assembly: GCF_027579735.1. Lineage (NCBI taxonomy): Eukaryota > Metazoa > Chordata > Amphibia > Anura > Bombinatoridae > Bombina > Bombina bombina. The sequence continues at coordinate 156,944,497 of NC_069503.1, forward strand.
ACAATAGCAATGAAACATCACATCACACATATAACAATGAGAAAAAAAAGCTTACACAGAGTATACATAAACATAAGAAAGTAGAACGTACATGTAACATTAGATGGGAATAGCGCATCACATTGGGTTGTTATACATAGGTATCTTGAACCTCAGTTTTTTCAACATTTTTCTATAGTTGCTTCCTCTTTTGACATGAGGGCTCACTCTTGGACCCATGGGGGCTAATGTAATTTAGGGGAGGAAATTGGCTACTGGACAAGAAACATGTTTCCATACATTAATGAGCCTTAGTAGGGTGTCTCATAGAGTAGAATAGAGTCCCTCTAAATAGACATACATTAGTCAAGAGAATTTATTTTCATTAAATACATTTAACATATACCTAATGTTTTATTCTTGGCTAATTTGTCAAAGCTCAAATAAACAATGTAAATTTTGGTAGTTTAAAACATAAAATATTTACGTTTCTGTTTATATTTGCACATTTGCATATTTGTAATTTGTATTCTATACTGATCACTATGGAACCACATTCTCAGTATATCCATTTACCCCTATACATATTCCCTGTATCCACTCAAGGTCTGATTGTGTTATAGAAATTTTGCAACAGTGTTTTTGAATTAACTAAATTAGGATGGCTATTTAAGAGTTGATTAGCCATCAGTAAGCATCTACGATTAAGGCATACTAGCCGAAACGCGTCAGATGCTACACAGCACTGCGTCTGTGCAGTTTTTACTACTTGACATGTAGTTCCTGTGACAAAAAGGAATTAAAGTTTACTTAAAACTCTACCTGAGGCTCGCTGGTTTTCTTTTTATGTCCGGATGTCTAATGCAGCTCCAGCTTGAGCCTCAGAATTCCATCGACAGTGGTCGCTGACTACACGGATACACTTCCTGATACTGGCAATCGAGCGATTTCGTCATCAGAAGCGACTTCATCAGACTCGATTGGTTGCGCCTGGACGCAACTACGGAAACAGTACTGGAGAGCAAACGGATACACGGATTAATGCGCATTTCCTGAGTTCACGCTTATGCCGAAGAAGTGGTCTGGTTTACAGACAGCAGAGACGGAAGGATAAAAGACACCTCTGCCGGGAATAACACACACCCCCCCTGGAAGTTGACAGTCTGATGCTACGAGTAATCCCAAGGGGACAAGTGAATTGGTAAGACTGTTCCTGTTAATCGGAGGGGGGGGTGTTACATTTAACCGCTTAATACAGAGCAAGTGAACTATTTTCGGAACTGTTCATACATTATCAAGCCTGTAACCGAAGAGTATTTGTGTTAACTAGTCTCTTTTTTCTTATTTTTACCTTGAGGATAAAGGAACAGGGGTATTTGTTATGTGTATATTCTAAATTGTGTTTCAACCCCTTAATATTCTCGGTTAACATCAGAGACTCTTTTCAGTGACTATTATTATTAAGAGACTGTCGATCACAGAAGTAACATGTCTTCATTTTTCTCACTCAGACCCTTGTCTGATTTGGATACAGGGCGTCTTACTTTAGAGGACACCTTTGTTAAGCAGAAACAAGTGCTAGATATTAGTGATGCTTTTCAAAGTTTGGAACGTACACTCATCAGGGAATATAGGATATGGTGGGACAAGAGGGCCTTAGATAAATATCTTCTCTTGGATTTAATTCCCAGGGGACTTAGACTCAACAAATTCCCCACCTTCCAGGTAGATGACATAGATTTCATTAATGAATGGAACAATGCTTTAAGTGAATGTTCCAAAGTTTTGATGGGTCTGATTATTAGGTTTAAAGATTTACAGCTCACTAAGATAAGAGAGGAGCTAATATCCTTACAAACACAATTGAATAGCTTCATTGAACACCCTAAATATAACGAATTTGATACTGTCCTAAGAGAGACAATTAGCAAATTCAGGGTAGAATTGGATAATCATAAGCTAAAAAAGTTCAACAGGGATAATTCAGATTACCTTAATAACAGAATGTATATTTGGAACACCAAACAAACACGTAAGTCAGGGAGGAATAAGAGAAATAAATCTAAAGAATTAGGCACCTCACCAAAACAAGATAGGAAAGTAACTTTTTCAGATTCAGAGTATACTGATGAAGAATCAATGGGGTTGATACAAGCCAGTGAATCTAGTGGTCAATCTGAGGGAGAAGAAGAGGTTGTCATACCTAAACAGTCAATGACAACTAATAAATCTAAAACTGATACTACTATTACTAGAGATAACTCGGTAGTCATTAGACATGCTAGCAAAAAAGCCACCAACCAAACACAGGGATTAGATCACAGGAGAACAGAATTTTTAAGTGACAATGAGGGGGATGGTGATAGTTTGAGCATCACAACCAGATCATGCTTGAAATCTAATAATCAGCATCCTTTTTTTCAAAAGGTCATGACAGACATAGAGGGGGGGGGGGAGTAAGAGGAAGAGGAGAAGGAAGAGGACGAAGAGGAGGAAGGGGCAGGCCAGCAAGGAACAAGTACAAAGTATAAAGGTTATCAATCTATCTCAAATAGTACTCACTAAGGAGGAAGAATCAGTATTAGGTATGGGCCTAGGATTTGTGCCAACTAAAAAGTTTAACCTTTTCGAAACCATCATAGATGTTAATAGATTAGTTAGGGATCTCACCCTAAAAAAGTTTTTTTCTAATAAAGAATCATTGTATTCAAATCAGGCACTTAATGGTTCCTTACCTGAGTATCCTGATAATGACCAACACAACATTTATGATATCATTGATTTCAATGAGGGTTGTGATTATTTTGCCCTACAAGGTCTCTATGCGGAATCCTCCACTTCTCAACACTTCTCCATCAAATCAAGACACACTGGGTTTAAACCCAAGTCTGTCTTCTACCCCACTAAGGAGAGAGGTCCCTTTTTAGAGGCCTTTCACCATAGGGTGGAAGAAGACTTGATTAAGTTGACTAAATATCATAAAAGAGATTACAATAATTTGTCCATGGAAGAGCTGCGTGCCCTTGACAGCCTGAAAGAAAGAGATACGATTGTCATCAGACAGGCTGACAAGGGCGGCAGCATTGTTGTCATGGACAGACTGTCATATACCCAAGAGGCAGAACGCCAGATTACTGATCCAGAAGTGTATATTAACTTACACAAAGACCCCACAGCTGATTTTAAGCGAGAACTGGTGGATTTGCTGGATGATGGGCTGGAGATGGGGATTCTAGATCAAGCTACATTTGATTTTTTAAATGTTCAATCACCAGTCATTCCTATCTTCCATCACCTCCCCAAGGTTCATAAATCCTTGGAGGAGGTGAGAGGAAGACCGATTGTTTCAGGAATAGGTTCTCTATTTGAAAACCTTTCAGGTTGGATAGAGTCCCTACTCCAGCCCATCGTCTATCAGTTACCTTCTTATTTGAAAGATACCACCCACCTTCTCAATAGCATGGATAAAATCTCCTGGGATGAGGAGTGTGAATGGCTGACCGTTGATGTAGTCAGCCTCTACTCCACTATACCACACAAAGATGGTTTAGAGGCAATCAAATTTTCTCTAGACGTATATACTACTTATGATGATAATCTGAAAGGATTTGTGTTGAGGGTTATTCAATTCCTTCTAGAACACAACTACTTTAAATTCGGGGATGGCTTCTACTTACAGAGACGTGGGACCGCTATGGGGGCTAAATTTGCCCCTTCCTATGCCAACCTGTTTATGGGTTGGTGGGAGCGGTCCCACGTCTTTGGGGAACAGAATCCATTCAGGTCCAGTATCAAGACATACAAGAGATATATTGATGATCTCTTGTTTGTATGGACAGGAGGTACCGAAGCAAAGGCAGATTTCATCAAATATCTTAATAGGAACCAAGTTAACCTCAGATTTACTGCAGAATCAGGAACTGTGGAGATACCATATCTAGATGTAATCCTCAAAGGGTCAGTCTCTACAGGCAAAGTAACCACTGGTCTGTATAGAAAGCCCATATCTTCCAATACTATCCTCCATGCAAAGTCCTCACATCCAAAACATACTGGTTTTGGTGTAGCTAAAGGCCAGTTCATCAGACTCAAGCGTAATTGTACTCTTGAGTCAGATTTTTTAGTTGAGGCGGATAAACTGAGGGATCAATTACTGGAGAGAGGGTACTCAAAAAAGACTACGAACAGGGCTTTGCTTGAAGTTAAGAGACTAGACAGGGATTCATTATTACAGGGCTCCAAAACCAAAAGTAATTATAGATTTCAGGAAGATAGACCCTGTTTTGTTACAACTTATAGTCCACAGTTTGAGGAAATATGCAATATTGTGAAAAGACATCTATCAATAGTGACAGGAGAGGATAGTCTAAAGGACTATGTGTCAAAAGGTTGCAGCTTTATCCCTAAGAGGGGAATAACACTAGGCAACATATTATCTCCATCCATGTTACCAAGTAAGCATAAGAGAACTAGTAGCTGGCTTACTTCCAAAGGCCACTATAAATGTCATTTTTCACAATGCATAGCTTGTAATCATATGAGACCCACTAAACATTTCCAATCTTATGTAACCCAAAAAGTATTTGATCTAAGTGAGTGCACGAATTGTCGCACAAGATTTGTGATCTATCTTGCAGAATGCACCCAGTGTAAATTACAGTACGTAGGGTGCACCTCGAGGGAGGTGCGCTCACGGATAAGGGAGCATCTTAATAATATTGAGCAAGAAATAGATTGTTCAGATCTTGTGCGACATTTCATACAAGAACACAACAAGAAAGTTGCCACCTTTAACTGGTGTGTAATTGAACGTATCAAAGTAGGTCCCAGGGGAGGTGATAAAACAGTAAAAATGTTTTATAGAGAAGCCTTTTGGATATTTTTATTGAGAACTAGAAAACCTCAAGGGTTCAACATTAGTGGTGACATAATCAATTTTTGGCAAAAAGTATAAAGAAAAGTGCAACTTGCAAATTTTCTAAAGACAAGAAACATGTTTCCATACATTAATGAGCCTTAGTAGGGTGTCTCATAGAGTAGAATAGAGTCCCTCTAAATAGACATACATTAGTCAAGAGAATTTATTTTCATTAAATACATTTAACATATACCTAATGTTTTATTCTTGGCTAATTTGTCAAAGCTCAAATAAACAATGTAAATTTTGGTAGTTTAAAACATAAAATATTTACGTTTCTGTTTATATTTGCACATTTGCATATTTGTAATTTGTATTCTATACTGATCACTATGGAACCACATTCTCAGTATATCCATTTACCCCTATACATATTCCCTGTATCCACTCAAGGTCTGATTGTGTTATAGAAATTTTGCAACAGTGTTTTTGAATTAACTAAATTAGGATGGCTATTTAAGAGTTGATTAGCCATCAGTAAGCATCTACGATTAAGGCATACTACCCGAAACGCGTCAGATGCTACACAGCACTGCGTCTGTGCAGTTTTTACTACTTGACATGTAGTTCCTGTGACAAAAAGGAATTAAAGTTTACTTAAAACTCTACCTGAGGCTCGCTGGTTTTCTTTTTATGTCCGGATATGTATATATATTTGACCAAAAAATCATTAGCTATATATAGAAATATGTATTTAACAATAAATAGAACATATTCTTCTATGTGAAGAACATTGGAATGTGAAATATTAATAATATATGTTGAGTTTAGTGCTCTTTAACATACACAGTCAGGTTAGCATGCGAGTATGGGTGTTAATTATTTTCCCGTTTTTTTAATGCTCCATTGAAGTCTATGGGAGAATACATTAAAATGGCTGCAATATTCTAAGTTCTGTTTTCTCATTTTCGCTTTCACTTTAACTTTTTACTTTCAACTCGACGCGTGCAAAAAACCTCCGTCTAGAGATGTTATCATTCGAGCAGGGGTGCTAAATAGCACTCAGATTGTAATCTAACCCTTAGTAAGCATAGTAACTTCTGTCCCAGTTTGCCTTCCTGTATTGTCTATTTATTGTACCCTTTGTGTACAGCTAAGAATGTGATGTAATTATAATAATCATAATCATATTTTTGGTCAGGGAGTAATGTGATTTTTTTTTATGGCCTTTCCAAAATAAATATTCACACACACCATCATACAAACGTGCGCGCACATACACTCACACACTCATGCACACACACACACATCTATCTATTACTGCAATATACATAAACCCCCCCAAACACAGATTTCTTGAAACAATACTTCCCCAAACACAATACTGAGTGCTGAAAGCCAACAGAACAAATGGCAATTGCTAGCTGAATAAAAGAAAGGTTCAGAGCTACCTCTAAACTATAAGCTCCATTGGCAGTCTTTTATTTATTATTAAATACAGACGTATATATATATATTTATATATATTTTGTATGTTTTTTTATTTTATTTTTTAATAAGTTTTTATTGAGGTTGTGCGTGTTATACAATAGCAATGAAACATCACATCACACATATAACAATGAGAAAAAAAAGCTTACACAGAGTATACATAAACATAAGAAAGTAGAACGTACATGTAACATTAGATGGGAATAGCGCATCACATTGGGTTGTTATACATAGGTATCTTGAACCTCAGTTTTTTCAACATTTTTCTATAGTTGCTTCCTCTTTTGACATGAGGGCTCACTCTTGGACCCATGGGGGCTAATGTAATTTAGGGGAGGAAATTGGCTACTGGAATGGTCGCTTTTGGAACTAGGTATTCAAAGGTGGGGGAGGGGAGATCAGCAGTCAAGAGCTGCTCTTATGTGAGGTTAGGGAGGGGGCCTGGGCCTATAAAAACTAGGAAAACAATGCTTTGTAGTAGGAGCAGGATGGAGTATTTGTCCAATGAGGGTAAAAACATAAGGTACAGGAGTAGAGAAAACTATGCCTACTTGTATAGGTAATGGGCAACTATAAGGAACTGACCCATAGGATAAAGAGTTAAAGAGAATATTTTATGTCTTAGGAGTGGGTGGTCTTTAAGCTGAGGAGTAAAGTGAATTCTAATAGCAGGTGAGGCTGTTAAGAAATAAAAAAGAAAAAGAAAAAAAATTAATAAAAAAAACCCCAAAAAACACTCAGTTCTATTAAGTGGTATAGGTAACTCCATGATCTACATAGAGAAGGTAAACAGGTATAAATGTAAGTATGTGCAGATTACTGGGTGGGAGCAAGAAGTAAACGTGTTAACTATGAACCTGGACATCAAAGCTATTAGTGGATCATAATGGCTATCCTAACGATTAGCGGTAGGGAAGCTGTGGGAAATGGAGGTGTATGAAAGCTCCCATCAGATTTCAAACTTCTTTGTTAGGGAGAAAAATAAAAAAAAATAACCAATACAGTATCCCACCTTTAAACTATATCCCCATCTAGATCAGATGCATACTATACACATATATCAGTTATGAGAAATAGACTAGTCTAATACCTGAATTGCTCTAGGGCATATAAATGAGTATGAATCCGTTAGACATGAAATGAGATAAAAAAGATTCAGTTCTAAACAGGAGCAGCCAGTACAAGTCCAAAATCCCAAAGTAGGTGTGTGTGACACATCTCAAGCAATATTGTAAACTTTATACATCAACAGTTAAGACAAAGTAGGTAATGTACTTGCACCAATTTAGATCAGAGCCCCCAGTTGTCACATAACCAAGCATGTGGCAGGTGCTATTTCTGCTAGGTGGCTATAAGTAGGGGATATTATGTCTGAAAAATGTGTTGGGGACTGTTTATGTGTCCACAACCTAGTTGTAACCTAATAAATCTGGAACAGGACACTAGAAAGAACGCAATATAATATAAATAGGTATAATATTAATGTTGCATATTAAACACAGAGAGTTCAACTATTAGCTGCAAGCTAAAAAGAGAGGTATGTGCTTGAACAGAGTCCACACTCAGTTCAAACATAGATGCACCCCAGGAACAAGTTTATATCTAGCCTATGCCAGCTCTGCTCTGGTCTGACCTGCTGTGAACTAAGTCCCATTCTGTATGAGGATAGGTGTCTGAACCCAAGGAAAGATCACGGCAGTCTCTTGTGGCGAGTCATCTTAAAGGAGCAGTTGTCAAGATCGTGAGCCACTCATAGGGGCACTCTGTTGCAAAATGGTTCTGAGAAAGTCCCCAGTATCCCATCCAGGAGCCGGCCGCATCCCCTGAACAGGGCACCAAGGGTGAGAGAATAAATTTCTGGTCTTCATCTATAGTCAGAGTAGGTAGCTGGGGACCCAACATACGCTCCTCAATTGTGGGTTCCTCCAGGTCAGACATCAGAGTCATGCTCAATTTCCACAGTCGATGCAGTGTAGTAGACGGAGAATTTGAGGTGGGGAAATGGCGTATCACCGGACTTCCTCCTGAGCTGTCAGCCTCCACTGGTCCCGGGGTCTCCTTAGGCTCTTCGGATCTATACTTTAAGGTCCAATCTGTAGTAGGGTGTATCTGGGGACATGCTTAGGTGGTAGTATTTGCTGGATGCCATCTTCTGTGAGCGCCTCTCTGATGGTATCTCTGAGATCAGCAAACTCTGTGTCCATCTTACGATCTAGGTCCCGGAGTAAGGCTAATGCGGTAATACGGAACTCCTCCATCCTGCTATGTAAAGCCAGCAATCGTATAGGCCTGTAAAACCCAGGCTTACTGGGGGGGGGGGGGGTTGAGAAGATAGCAGAGTAATAGTGTATAGGCCGACTCCTATTTCGAATAGTTATTCCATACAGAGTTATGGGTGTAATAACCCTGTTAGAGCCACATTCCTCAAGAAAGAAATATTAATAGAGCATAGTTCTAGAGCTCAGTGGAAAAACCATGCAGCTTAAATCGTCAATGAAAGTTATTGTAGGCTCCAGCAGAAGGCGACGGCCTAAGATCTTAGTTGGCTAAATCAGCTCCTGGGTAGTCTGATTTGGAAACCTTGGCAAATCTCAGTTCTAATGGGTGAATAGTAGTAGGATCCTAGAAATATAGAGAAAAATGAGGCTATATCCGAAGGTAAGTTATAAATTAAAAGAAGAGTCCCAGGAGCTTCATGAGATGTGACTGATCATGGCCGCCTCTTAGCCACTCCCCCCCCCCTATATTTTATATTTTTATAAAGTGTTTTGTAAATACACCTATGATCTCATAGTTTTAGTATAACACTGGGCCAACAGTTACATTGGCTATTTAATTGAACTGGATGTATATATCCTTAATGTGAGATATGTGTATAATTGTATATCTAATAATATCTATATAATACACATATACATATTTAATGTATGTTCCCATAGAATTTTTTATTTATGGTTATATCTCCAGGGATATATTTGAGAGCCATCACGCCACGCCACTCTGGCTGTTGCCAGGGACGTGGTGGTTGTTGCTCTGGCTGTTGCCAGGGATTCGGTGGTTCCTGTGAGCGTGCGGCGATGACGTCATCTCAGCACGTCTCTCCCCCTCTGAAGTCGATCTGGATCTCCTGTGGTGCGAATCCTGCACCTATGTAAGTCTTTCATTTATTATCTTCACTGCCAAAGTATAGTTGTTGCTTATTGTGCTCCTGGGTGTTGTATTACTTTATGCTGGACTGTTATACTGTTGCTGAACTCTGCTTGTCTGACCACTCTGACTGCTTAACTCCTGAACTGCCTGATTGCTATACTGTTGCTGAACTCTGCTTGTTTGACCACTCTGCCTGATTAACCCCTGAACTGCTGGATTGCTATATTGTTGCTGAACTCTGTTTGTTTGACCACTCTGCCTGCTTAACCCCTGAACTGCTGGATCACTATACTGTTGCTGAACTCTGCCTGTCTGGCCACTCTGCCTGCTTAACCCCTGAACTGTTGGATTGCTATACTGTTACCGAACTCTGCCTGTCTGGTCTTTCTATTGGTTTACCCCTGAACTGTTATACTGCTGGATTTCCTTTTGTTGCTGACTCCTGCCTGTTCCTGGTCCTTCTATTGGTTTACCCCTGAACTTCTATACTGCTGGATTGTCTTCATGTTGCTGCCAAGGACTACCCTGCCTACTGTGAGTACTGCTTACCTAATTTTACAAACTATCTCTGCTCTGGGATATTTCCTATCATTCCACTTGATGCCGGGATAAGAAGACTACTAACCAACGGCTAGATTACGAGTTTTGCGTTATGAGTAAAAAAGCAGCGTTAAGGCTCATAACGCTGCTTTTTCACTACTGCTGCTATTATGAGTCTTGTAGGTACAGCTGTCCCGCACAATTTTTTGGCTGTAACGCAAATTAACTTACGCAATTTTCATAAAGTCTTTTTTCAATGGGAAAAATACCAATTAACGAATGGGTAATAGCATGCGCCTAGTGTGTTTCTGGTATAAAATGTGTATAAAATATATGATGATATGAGAGGTGTATGTGAAAAAAATATATAAATGCGGTATGAGAATGTATTAAATACTCATATTGATTGTTGGAAAATATTATGATGTGAATGAAGTTTGCTAAAACAATATTAATATGTGATGTGCAAAAAAAGTATAAGGAATAATACCAATGTGATAGGTGTATAAAATTCAAAAACTGCAGTGATTCAATCAATTCACAAAAAAAGAAAAATATGTGTGAAAAAACAAATAAATAATTAAATAAATATACTTGTGATCAAAACAATTGCTTGTATAAAAATATATATAACTTATCGTAATAAGAGTCCCATAAAATGAAGTGCTGGAGAGTGATGCCAACAAATATCAGTGTCTCTGAAACAGGGTTTTAAAGTCCTTATCACAGTGGAAATGTTTGGAGCCGGAAGGATTCACGATACAACAGGCAGCTAGTCTTTGATATGTCTGATCAAAACACAGTCTCTAGAAATAGTAAAAAGAAAGACAGCGCCTCATAGTGCAAGTAGGTTCCAACAGTAATGGGTCACAGTGAGAAAATAACAAGTGGTAACATACTCACAAGGATATTGGCACCTTTGTTGAAAGAGGTGCAAATGAGCAGACTGACATTTAAATCAGCAGTCAGTACGCTGGAGCTGAATGGAATCAAGTTTCCTGGATGGGCCGCTGTGGACTCTCCTTCGTGAGTGAAAGCAGAATCCTCTGGTGTTGTGCTGTATAGGCAAACAGCAAGCGGTTGGTCTCTGCGTGTAGTAAGCACTGGAGACAGGAGTGTTTGAAAGAGCAGCCCTCCAAATGTTCGGAGAAATAGTGCTGTCTAAAAATGACAGATAAAACTTGGCAGGCTGAATAAAAAACAAATAATGCTGTAGTAAATAAAGTTAAAAACACTTTATTGTGAGAGCTTAGGACGCGTTTCTCGGCCACAAGCTCCTGGCCGTTTCATCAGGTAAAATGTATTACACATGTGGTAACAAAGAACATTTAAAAAGCCTGCCAATATATTTGATTGGTCATAATCTAACCAATCCCAAAACAGTATCGTTTAGGAAGTAACAATGTTTGAACACATAGTGTATAGTTAGCAAAATGAATAAGTTACAATACCAACTGATGTATCTATATACATATAACAAAGATTCTGCAATCCTTAATAATATATGTTTGATCTAATAATTACTGAGTGTGAATATTGTCGGCATATGTATATATGTATATATATGACCAAAAATGTATGTAATTCTAAATAAGGTGCATTTGATCTGAGGAATGAATCCAAATCTTTTCTCTATAGTGGATCTGTAAAGAATAAGGAATGAAAGCAATAGAAAATGTGTGAAAAATAAATGTGAAAAATGGGAATAAAGTAAAAAATGGAGGAAGTATTTTTCTTCCTGTCCATAGAATTTCTAAATATGCCGGTGAATTAATTGAAGGCTATATGTGAGTATGTCAGAAGCCAGTAACAGCGGTGCTTCGCCTGTCACATGAACTATTTTTCTCATGTGTCCTATATCCGAATATATACAACTACTAATACATTTTAAAAAACAATGAAACAATCTTTATTTGGAAAATGTGCCAAGGGACATGAAAGAACCATAATTCGTTGTTATATTGATATTATGTGAATAGTAATGGGAACCTGACAGCATGCGCCGCTGTAAGAGTATGTAGTATCTGGGTTTGAGTCATGAACAATAGTTACACCTGATACTCGATTCCGTAAGTGTAGTGCGGGACAACGATTATTGCCACATGATACTAGAGTGTATTGGATTATTCCACAAGGCAAAAAAGTGTGATTTTTTATGAAAACCAAAGAGAATGGAAATATTTGATATAGAAAATGAAGTTGAAAAGGGGGAGAGGGGGGGGGAATGTGGAGGTGAAACTGGAAATAGTGAAGTAGCGTACGGTAGGTAGTGATTGAGTGATGATGCTGGTTTTGAAAAATAAGCATGAACTGCTGAAATTATATGTATAAGTATGAACTGCTGAAATTATGGGCGCGATCCGATATAGATCGCAGTTTGCGGCGCAAGCGAGGGAACCGGCGTCGCCCGCAGTTTCAGCTCGCAACTCGAGCTATCCCATATAAGTCGCCGTCAGATGCTAACGTGGCGCAAGTCTCACAAACCAGCGATGTCCAGAAATCTGCGCAAGTACAAATTTCTGGCGTCGCCAGTGACTTGCGCCTATAAAACCTGACTAAAGTCTAAAACACCCGCACTGTCTAACACGCCTCCCTAACATAGCCTGCACTGTCTAACACGCCTCCCTAACATAGCCCGACAAGTCTAACCCTCTATCCGCTATCCCCCCTCACTATCCTAACCATAAAAAAGCTATTAACCCCTAAACCGCCGCTCCCGTACCCCGCCGCAACCTAATAAAGTTATTAACCCCTAAACCGCCGCTCCCGTACCCCGCCGCCAGCTATATTATATCTATAACCTCCTAAAGTGAGCCCCTAACACCGCCGCCATCTATATTAAAATTATTAACCCCTAATGTAAGCCCCTTACACCGCCGCCATCTCTATTAAAATGATTAACCCCTAATTTAATCTACCTACCCCGCCGCCAGCTATATTATCTATATTAACCCTAAGTATATTATAGTTAATATAGGTATTACATTATATATATTAACTATATTAACCCTAATTATATTAGGGTTAATATAGTTACTATAGTATTTATATTAACTATATTAACTCTATCTAACCCTAACACCCCTAACTAAATTTATATTAAATTAATCTAATTCATTTATAAACTAAAATATTCCTATTTAAATCTAAATACTTACCTATAAAATAAACCCTAAGATAGCTACAATATAATTAATAATTACATTGTAGCTATGTTAGGGTTAATATTTATTTTACAGGTAAATTGTTAATTATTTTAACTAGGTATAATAGATATTAAATAGTTATTAACTATTTAATATCTACCTAGTTAAAATAATTACCCAATTACCTGTAAAATAAATCCTAACCTAAGTTACAAATACACCTACACTATCAATAAATTTAATAAACTACAAACATCTATCTAAAAATACAATTAAATTAACTAAACTAAATTACAAAAAAAAACAAACACTAAATTACAAAAAATAAAAAAAAGATTACAAGATTTTTAAGCTAATTACACCTATTCTAAGCCCCCTAATAAAATAATAAACCCCCAAAATAAAAAAAATTCCCTGCCCTATTCTAAATTAAACAAATTTCAAAGCTCTTTACCTTACCAGCCCTTAAAAGGGCCTTTTGTGGGGCATGCCCCAAAGAATTCAGCTCTTTTGCATACAACAAATACAATCCCCCCCCCCCATTACAACCCACCACCCACATACCCCTATTCTAAAACCACCCAAACCCCCCTTAAAAAAGCCTAACACTACCCCCCTGAAGATCTCCCTACCTTGTCTTCACCACACCGGGCCGAACTCCTGATCCGATCCGGGCGATGTCTTCCTCCAAGCGGCAAAGAAGAATTCTTCCTCCGGCGATGTCTTCCTCCAAGCGGCAAAGAAGAATTCTTCCTCCGGCGACGTCTTCCTCCAAGCGGCAGCAAAGTCTTCATTCTTCCGGCGGCATCTTCAATCTTCTTTCTTCGCTCCGCCGCCGCGGAGCATCCATCCCGGCCGACTGCTGTACTACGAATGAGGTACCTTTAAATGACGTCATCCAAGATGGCGTCCGCCGAATTCCGATTGGCTGATAGGATTCTATCAGCCAATCGGAATTAAGTTAGAAAAATTTGATTGGCTGATTGAATCAGCCAATCAGATTCAAGTTCAATCCGATTGGCTGATCCGAACAGCCAATCAGATTGAGCTCGCATTCTATTGGCTGATCGGAACAGCCAATAGAATGCGAGCTCAATCTGATTGGCTGTTCGGATCAGCCAATCGGATTGAACTTAAATCTGATTGGCTGATTCAATCAGCCAATCAGATTTTTCTAACTTAATTCCGATTGGCTGATAGAATCCTATCAGCCAATCGGAATTCGGCGGACGCCATCTTGGATGACGTCATTTAAAGGTACCTCATTCGTAGTACAGCAGTCGGCCGGGATGGATGCTCCGCGGCGGCGGAGCGAAGAAAGAAGATTGAAGATGCCGCCGGAAGAATGAAGACTTTGCTGCCGCTTGGAGGAAGACGTCGCCGGAGGAAGAATTCTTCTTTGCCGCTTGGAGGAAGACATCGCCGGAGGAAGAATTCTTCTTTGCCGCTTGGAGGAAGACATCGCCCGGATCGGATCAGGAGTTCGGCCCGGTGTGGTGAAGACAAGGTAGGGAGATCTTCAGGGGGGTAGTGTTAGGCTTTTTTAAGGGGGGTTTGGGTGGTTTTAGAATAGGGGTATGTGGGTGGTGGGTTGTAATGGGGGGGGGATTGTATTTGTTGTATGCAAAAGAGCTGAATTCTTTGGGGCATGCCCCACAAAAGGCCCTTTTAAGGGCTGGTAAGGTAAAGAGCTTTGAAATTTGTTTAATTTAGAATAGGGCAGGGAATTTTTTTTATTTTGGGGGTTTATTATTTTATTAGGGGGCTTAGAATAGGTGTAATTAGCTTAAAAATCTTGTAATCTTTTTTTTATTTTTTGTAATTTAGTGTTTGTTTTTTTTTGTAATTTAGTTTAGTTAATTTAATTGTATTTTTAGATAGATGTTTGTAGTTTATTAAATTTATTGATAGTGTAGGTGTATTTGTAACTTAGGTTAGGATTTATTTTACAGGTAATTGGGTAATTATTTTAACTAGGTAGATATTAAATAGTTAATAACTATTTAATATCTATTATACCTAGTTAAAATAATTAACAATTTACCTGTAAAATAAATATTAACCCTAACATAGCTACAATGTAATTATTAATTATATTGTAGCTATCTTAGGGTTTATTTTATAGGTAAGTATTTAGATTTAAATAGGAATATTTTAGTTTATAAATGAATTAGATTAATTTAATATAAATTTAGTTAGGGGTGTTAGGGTTAGATAGAGTTAATATAGTTAATATAAATACTATAGTAACTATATTAACTATATTATACCCTAATATAATTAGGGTTAATATAGTTAATATATATAATGTAATACCTATATTAACTATAATATACTTAGGGTTAATATAGATAATATAGCTAGGGGGTAGGTAGATTAAATAAGGGATTAATCATTTTAATAGAGATGGCGGCGGTGTAAGTGGCTTACATTAGGGGTTAATAATATTAATATAGCTGGCGGCGGTATAGGGGGATTAGATTAGGGGTTAATAATTTTTATATAGGTGGCGGCGGTGTAAGGGGTCAGATTAGGGGATAGATAAGGTAGATGGCGGCGGTTTTAGGGGCTCACAGTAGGGGGTTAGTTTATGTAGATGGCGGCGGGGTCCGGGAGCGGCGGTTTAGGGGTTAATAACTTTATTAGGGATTTCGGGGGGGGGGTCGCGGTTGACAGGTAGATAGACATTGCGCATGCGTTAGGTGTTAGGTTTATTTTAGAAGATCGCGGTTGACAGGGAGATAGACATTGCGCATGCGGTAGGTGTTAGGTTTATTTTAGAAGATTGCGGTTGACAGGGAGATAGACATTGCGCATGCGTTAGGTGTTAGGTTTATTTTAGCAGCCAGTTTAGGAAGTTACGGGGCTCCAATAGTCAGCGTAAGGCTTCTTACGGCTGCTTTTTGTGGCGAGGTGAAAATGGAGTAAGTTTTCTCCATTTTCGCCACGTAAGTCCTTACGCTGCATATTGGATACCAAACTGCGCGGGTTTGGTATACCTGCCTATGGCCCAAAAAACTACGGGCGACGGCAGAAATATACGGGCGTAACTTCTAGGTTACGCCGTATATGTGATACCAAACCCGCGCAAATATTGGCGTCGCCGGATTTTGCGGGCGACGATTTATATCGGATCGACCCCTATATGTATAAGTAAAAGGGCCAGTAAGTTGGAATATTGGAAGGTGTTTTAGTTAAATGCTGCTAGATCTAAATTGGAATTGAGACCAAATGGGTGTAGGGTTTTTAATTTGTGGATCCAAAAGGTTTCACGGATCCTTAACTGGATAATTCTATTATAGTCTGTGGAAGTGGTTAGTAAACCCAAATTGTGTGCTATATTTGAATATAATGCACTGACGTCACATGAAATCCATATGAGGTCACCTGTGTTTTTGAAATTTTGAATCTTATTTAAAAGATCTGTACCGTCTTTGATGTATGATTTCAAACCTAAAACATATTTCTGTAAAATAATGTCAACATAATATGATAGATTATAAGTAAGATTGTCAATGCCAGCAATAATAGGGCGACCTGGAGGATTAGATATACTTTTATGGATTTTTGGTAAGTGGTAATAGTGGGCCACACTCGGATTACTGACTTTCAAAAATCTATGTTCATCTTTATTAAGAATGTTGTTTGTAACTCCTTTATTGATTAAAGATTGATATAATGTAAGAAATTGTGTAGTGGGATTATAAGATAGAACTTTATAGTATTCTGTGTCCTTAAGAATCCTGTCTGCCTCTTGGAGGTACTCTGTTAGATCTTGAACAATAATGCCTCCCCCCTTATTGGCATCACAAATTATTATATCTGGAATGTTAGCAAGGGACTGGATAGCTATTTTCTCACCCTGTCTTTTGAAGAAATTCTTTTTAGAGTTTTTATTTTTATTTTTTTCGAAATCCTCCAGAACTAAGTTCTGGAAAACCTCTATGTAATGATTCTGTCCAGGAAGGGAGAAAGATGATTTTGTTTTCACATTATTATGTATTATGCCTTCATATAAATGTGTTGTGAAGTCATCCACAGTACTATATATAATAGGCACATTGTTTCCATAATCCATAGTATCTGTGAGGATACAAACTGTATTTTCTTCCTCTAAATTGTGTTTTCTGATGTTCTTTTGTGCAAAGTATTTTTGAAGTGCTAGTTTTCTGGTAAAACGATTGAGGTCAACGGAAAGGTTAAAATTATTGTGTGGGTTGGGTGGACAAAAGGAAAGACCCTGTTTTAACCTTTTCGTTGACCTCAATCGTTTTACCAGAAAACTAGCACTTCAAAAATACGTTGCACAAAAGAACATCAGAAAACACAATTTAGAGGAAGAAAATACAGTTTGTATCCTCACAGATACTATGGATTATGGAAACAATCGAAAAAATTAAAAAGAAAAACTCTAAAAAGAATTTCTTCAAAAGACAGGGTGAGAAAATAGCTATCCAGTCCCTTGCTAACAATCCAGATATAATAATTTGTGATGCCGATAAGGGGGGAGGCATTATTGTTCAAGATCTAACAGAGTACCTCCAAGAGGCAGACAGGATTCTTAAGGACACAGAATACTATCAAGTTCTTTCTTATAATCCCACTACACAATTTCTTACATTATATCAATCTTTAATCAATAATGGAGTTACAAACAACATTCTTAATAAAGATGAACATAGATTTTTGAAAGTCAGTAATCCGAGTGTGGCCCACTATTACCACTTACCAAAAATCCATAAAAGTATATCTAATCCTCCAGGTCGCCCTATTATTGCTGGCATTGACAATCTTACTTATAATCTATCATATTATGTTGACATTATTTTACAGAAATATGTTTTAGGTTTGAAATCATACATCAAAGACGGTACAGATCTTTTAAATAAGATTCAAAATTTCAAAAACACAGGTGACCTCATATGGATTTCATGTGACGTCAGTGCATTATATTCAAATATAGCACACAATTTGGGTTTACTAACCACTTAAGTTTTTTTGAACCGTGATTTATTTATGCCTGAAATACAGAAATAATTCATTTTAGAATGTATTGAGTTTATTCTCAAACACAATTATTTTATTTATCAGGATTTTTATTATGTACAGATTAAGGGTACGGCCATGGGCACCAGATTCGCCCCCAGCTTCGCCAATTTTTTCATGGGCGTTTTTGAGGAATCATATATTTACAACTCCTCAGCCGGGGCGAGTCTGGTGTACTATGGCCGCTACATTGATGATTTGATTTTCATTTGGAGGGGTGACCTAATATCAGCACACATCTTTACAGAATCCTTAAATAAGAACGATATGGGCCTGACTTTCACAGCTAATATCAATTCAGAAACAATAGACTTTTTAGACCTTACCTTGAGCTGGGACACAGATGGCAATCTAAGTTCAAAAACATTTTTTAAAAAAGTCGATAACAATAGTTATTTAGATTATACAAGTAATCATCACAAGAAATGGTTACACAACATTCCATACAGTCAATTTGAAAGGATAAAACATAATTGTTCAGATATGACTCTCTTTGAACAACAGAGTCATATAATATATGAAAGATTCATTGAGAAAGGTTATCCTTCTGATCTCCTAGACAACTGTCTTAATAAAGTTAGAGATCTAGATAGAGACAAATTATTGAACAAAAATAAACCAACCAAAAACAAAGATGAAAATTATTCTTCAGAACCTTTGTTCATAACTCAATATAACTCCAACTATACACAGATACAGGGAGCCATCAACAAACATTGGCATATCATTAGGAAAGACCCGGTTTTAAAAACACTTGTGGGAGACCATCCAAAGATTGTATATACTAGAGCACCGACACTTAGGAGTAAACTGGCACCGAGCAAAAAGGTTAAACATACGTCATGTAATTCACAACTGATGATAAAACAGAAAACTATCCCCTCTTTCTTGGATAGAATAGGAGTTTACAAATGTGGACAAAAGAAGTGCAACACATGCAAAGTTATAACATCTGGGAAAAAGACCTTTCAATCATTTGTTAGTGGAGAAGTCTTTACTATCAGTAGATTTATGAATTGCAATTCAGTCTATGTAGTATACGTTCTGGAGTGCTGCTGTGGGATCCAGTACGTAGGCCGCACCTCCAGGAAAGCCAAGGTACGCTGGGGGGAACATTGGCGTAACTGTAAAAACTATACCAAAAAGAAGATAAAGCATAGCATTCCCGAACATTGCTTAAATAAGCATAAGGGAAATTTCGATATTTTCAAATTTTACCCTATCGATTATATTCCACCTTCCACAGACTATAATAGAATTATCCAGTTAAGGATCCGTGAAACCTTTTGGATCCACAAATTAAAAACCCTACACCCATTTGGTCTCAATTCCAATTTAGATCTAGCAGCATTTAACTAAAACACCTTCCAATATTCCAACTTACTGGCCCTTTTACTTATACATATAATTTCAGCAGTTCATACTTATACATATAATTTCAGCAGTTCATGCTTATTTTTCAAAACCAGCATCATCACTCAATCACTACCTACCGTACGCTACATCACTATTTCCAGTTTCACTTCCACATTCCCCCCCCCCTCTCCCCCTTTTCAACTTCATTTTCTATATCAAATATTTCCATTCTCTTTGGTTTTCATAAAAAATCACACTTTTTTGCCTTGTGGAATAATCCAATACACTCTAGTATCATGTGGCAATAATCTCTGTCCCGCACTACACTTACGGAATCGAGTATCAGGTGTAACTATTGTTCATGACTCAAACCCAGATACTACATACTCTTACAGCGGCGCATGCTGTCAGGTTCCCATTACTATTCACATAATATCAATATAACAACGAATTATGGTTCTTTCATGTCCCTTGGCACATTTTCCAAATAAAGATTGTTTCATTGTTTTTTAAAATGTATTAGTAGTTGTATATATTCGGATATAGGACACATGAGAAAAATAGTTCATGTGACAGGCGAGGCACCGCTGTTACTGGCTTCTGACATACTCACATATAGCCTTCAATTAATTCACCGGCATATTTAGAAATTCTATGGACAGGAAGAAAAATACTTCCTCCATTTTTTACTTTATTCCCATTTTTCACATTTATTTTTCACACATTTTCTATTGCAAATGGGGTTAATATGTTTATTATAGTGGCAGCGACATTGAGGGTGGCAGATTATGGGTTAATAAGTATAATGTAGGTGGCAGCGATGTCCGGAGTGGCAGATTAGGTGTTAATAAGTATAATGTAGGTGTCGGTGATGTCGGGGGCGGCAGATTATGGGTTAATAAGTGTAAGATTAGGGGTGTTTAGACTCAGGGTTCATGTTAGGGTGTTAGGTGTAAACATAAATTTTATTTCCTCATAGGAATCAATGGGGCTGCGTTACAGAGCTTTACAATGCTTTATTGCAGGTGTTAGGCTTTTTTTAAGCCGGCTCTCCCCATTGATGTCTATGGGGAAATCGTGCACGAGCATGTACAACCAGCTCACCGCTGATTTAAGTAGCGCTGGTATTGGAGTGCGGTATGGAGCACAATTTTGCTCTACGCTCACTTATTGCCTTTTAACGCCGGGTTTATGAAAACCTGTTATACCAGCGCTG